>NC_091181.1:39793350-39827062 GCF_040958095.1 Procambarus clarkii
CGTATACCTTGGTGATGCTCCATCATCAATCATCCCTTCAGTTATCTTCCACGTCACTCTCATGTAGTCATACAATCATGTGTACAAGATTCTGAATGATTCCTTACACAGGTTCCTGAACGCCGTTCTGATGTTAGCCAGCCTCGCATATGCCGCAGACGTTATTCTCTTTATGTGGGCTTCAGGAGACAGGTTTGGTGTGATATCAACTCCTAGATCTTTCTCTCTGTCTGTTTCATTAAGTACTTCATCTCCTATTCTGTATCCTGTGCCTGGCCTCCTGTTTCCACTGCCTAGTTTCATTACTTTGCATTTACTCGGGTTGAACTTCAACAGCCATTTGTTGGACCATTCACTCAGTCTATCCAGGTCATCTTGTAGCCTCCTACTATCATCCTCTGTTTCAATCCTCCTCATAATTTTTGCATCGTCGGCAAACATTGATAGGAACGAATCTATACCCTCTGGGAGATCATTTACATATACCAGAAACAAGGTCCAAGGACTGACCCCTGCGGGACTCCACTTGTGACGTCTCGCCAATCTGAGACCTCACCCCTCACACAGACTCGTTGTCTCCTGTTGCTTAGGTACTCCTCTATCCACCGGAGTACCTTCCCTCTCACTCCAGCCTGCATCTCCAACTTTCGCACTAGCCTCTTGTGTGGCACTGTATCAAAGGCTTTCTGACAATCCAAAAATATGCAGTCTGCCCACCCTTCTCTTTCTTGCCTTATTTTTGTTGCCTGGTCGTAGAATTCAAGTAACCCTGTGAGGCAGGACCTGCCATCCCTGAACCCATGTTGATGCTGTGTTACAAAGTTCCTTCGCTCCAGATACTCCACTAGTTTTTTTCGCACAATCTTCTCCATCAGCTTGCATGGTATGCAGGTTAGGGACACTGGCCTGTAGTTCAGTGCCTCCTGTCTATCCCCTTTCTTGTATATCGGGACTACGTTAGCTGCTTTCCAAATATCTGGCAGTTCCCCTGTTGCCAGTGATTTGTTATACCCTATGGAGAGTGGTAGGCTCAGTTCTCTTGCTCCTTCCTTTAGAACCCAAGGGGAGATCCCATCTGGGCCTATAGCCTTCGTCACGTCCAACTCTAGTAAACACTTCCTTACTTCCCCACTGGTAATCTCAAACTCTTCCAGTGGTTCCTGGTTAGCTATTCCCTCACTTACCTCTGGAATTTCTCCTTGCTCTAAGGTGAAGACCTCCTGGAATTTCTTATTCAATTCCTCACACACTTCCTTGTCATTTGTAGTGAATCCTTCCGCCCCTATCCTTAATCTCATAACCTGTTCCTTTACTGTTGTTTTTCTCCTAATGTGGCTATGCAACAATTTAGGCTGAGTCTTTGCCTTGCTTGCGATGTCATTTTCGTATTGTCTTTCTGCCTCTCTTCTCATCCTGACATATTCATTCCTGGCATTCTGGTATCTTTCTCTGCTCTCCAGTGTCCTGTTATTCCTATAGTTTCTCCATGGCCTTTTACTTTGCTGCTTAGCTAGCCTACATCTTTGATTAAACCATGTGTGTGTGTGTGTGTGTGTGTGTGTGTGTGTGTGTGTGTGTGTGTGTGTGTGTGTGTGTGTGTGTGTGTGTGTGCGCGTGTGTGCGCGTGTGTGCGCGCGCGCGTGTGTGTGTGTGTGTGTGTGTGTGTGTGTGTGTGTGTGTGTGTGTGTGTGTGTGTGTGTGTGTGTGTGCGCGCGCGTGTGTGTGTGTGTGTGTGTGTGTGTGTGTGTGTGTGTGTGTGTGTGTGTGTGTGTGTGTGTGTGTGTGTGTGTGTGTGTGTGTGTGTGTGTTTTTACTATTTGTGCCTGCATAATCGAGGTATTAGCTCTTGGACCCCCGCCTTTCTAACCGATCTATTGTTCTTCTATTAAGTCTACTTCATATATTTCTCTCTAACACACACACACACACACACACACACACACACACACACACACACACACACACACACACACACACACACATACACACACACATACACACACACACACACACACACACACACACACACACACACACACACACACACACACGCACACACACACACACACACACACACACACACACACACACACACACACACACAGCACTTTACCTCATGGTTGACAATTACAACCATCGCGTCCTCAGGAAGATCCGAACGACAACACTCACCTGAAAACCGGGAAAAAAGTAATTAGATAGAATTTCATTAAAGCAATATAATGAGGATAACTAGAGCGGTTGTCAGCCGATGGAAGCGTAGTCGGGTTACGGGAGGAAAAGATTTATATCAAGCAAGAAAATTATAATTTTCTATTTATATTATAAATATAAATTATAAAATTATAATTTTTCTAATTATATAATTATAATTATAATTATAATTATAATTCGACTACGGTCGAATTCCGTAGTTCTTTGGAATTTTGAGAGAAAATTCCAAAAGATAATTGAAAAGCGAGAAAGTTGCAATTTGTTGAAAGATTGGCTAATATTGCCGGAAAGATTAAAACCGTCTTGGCAGTCTGACACGAGAACGGCTTGACGGAAGAGTCTGACACGAGAACGGCTTGACGGAAGAGTCTGACACGAGAACGGCTTGACGGCAGTGTCTGACACGAGAACGGCTTGACGGCAGAGGCTGACACGAGAACGGCTTGACGGCAGAGGCTGACACGAGAACGGCTTGACGGCAGTGTCTGACACGAGAACGGCTTGACGGCAGAGTCTGACACGAGAACGACTTGACGGCAGAGTCTGACACGAGAACGGCTTGACGGCAGTGTCTGACACGAGAACGGCTTGACGGCAGAGGCTGACACGAGAACGGCTTGACGGCAGTGTCTGACACGAGAACGGCTTGACGGCAGAGTCTGACACGAGAACGGCTTGACGGCAGTGTCTGACACGAGAACGGCTTGACGGCAGTGTCTGACACGAGAACGGCTTGACGGCAGAGGCTGACACGAGAACGGCTTGACGGCAGTGTCTGACACGAGAACGGCTTGACGGCAGAGTCTGACACGAGAACGGCTTGACGGCAGTGTCTGACACGAGAACGGCTTGACGGCAGAGTCTGACACGAGAACGGCTTGACGGCAGAGTCTGACACGAGAACGACTTGACGGCAGAGTCTGACACGAGAACGGCTTGACAGCAGAGTCTGACACGAGAACGGCTTGACAGCAGAGTCTGACACGAGAACGGCTTGACGGCAGAGTCTGACACGAGAACGGCTTGACGTCAATCAAACATTAGATAATACCTCGCCCAGGCACGCCCTGAAAGTTTCCATGAAAGCAGACGCCTCCCTCCATGTATTAATACACCACTAAATGTATGATCATACACGTCTGTGTCAGCTGGACGCTACATTATTTACCAATCAATCCCCTAACATCACCGCCCGGTGTTAACACTGAGGGATAACATCACCGCCCGGTGTTAACACTGACGGATAACATCACCGCCCGGTGTTAACACTGAGGGATAACATCACCGCTCGGTGTTAACACTGCGGGATAACATCACCGCTCGGTGTCAACACTGACGGATAACATCACCGCCCGGTGTTAACACTGAGGGATAACATCACCGTCCGGTGTTAACACTGAGGGAAAACATCACCGCCCGGTGTCAACACTGAGGGATAACATCACCGCCCGGTGTTAACACAGATGGATAACATCACCGCCCGGTGTCAATACTGAGGGATAACATCACCGCCCGGTGTTAACACTGCGGGATAACATCACCGCCCGGTGTTAACACTGCGGGATAACATCACCGCTCGGTGTCAACACTGACGGATAACATCACCGCCCGGTGTTAACACTGAGGGATAACATCACCGTCCGGTGTTAACACTGAGGGAAAACATCACCGCCCGGTGTCAACACTGAGGGATAACATCACCGCCCGGTGTTAACACAGATGGATAACATCACCGCCCGGTGTCAATACTGAGGGATAACATCACCGCCCGGTGTTAACACTGCGGGATAACATCACCGCCCGGTGTTAACACTGAGGGATAACATCAAAGCCCGGTGTCAACACTGAGGGATAACATCACCGCCCGGTGTTAACACTGAGGGATAACATCACCGCCCGGTGTTAACACAGAGGGATAACATCACCGCCCGGTGTTAACACTGCGGGATAACATCACCGCCCGGTGTTAACACTGACGGATAACATCACCGCCCGGTGTTAACACTGCGGGATAACATCACCGCCCGGTGTCAACACTGAGGGATAACATCACCGCCCGGTGTCAACACTGAGGGATAACATCACCGCCCGGTGTTAACACAGAGGGATAACATCACCGCCCGGTGTTAACACTGCGGGATAACATCACCGCCCGGTGTTAACACTGACGGATAACATCACCGCCCGGTGTTAACACTGCGGGATAACATCACCGCCCGGTGTCAACACTGAGGGATAACATCACCGCCCGGTGTCAACACTGAGGGATAACATCACCGCCCGGTGTTAACACAGAGGGATAACATCACCGCCCGGTGTCAACACTGAGGGATAACATCACCGCCCGGTGTCAACACTGAGGGATAACATCACCGCCCGGTGTTAACACTGACGGATAACATCACCGCCCGGTGTTAACACTGACGGATAACATCACCGCCCGGTGTCAACACTGAGGGATAACATCACCGCCCGGTGTCAACACTGAGGGATAACATCACCGCCCGGTGTTAACACTGCGGGATAACATCACCGCCCGGTGTCAACATTGAGGGATAACATCACCGCCCGGTGTCAACACTGACGGATAACATCACCGCCCGGTGTTAACACTGAGGGATAACATCACCGCCCGGTGTTAACACAGAGGTATAACATCACCGCCCGGTGTCAACACTGACGGATAACATCACCGCCCGGTGTTAACACTGAGGGATAACATCACCGCCCGGTGTTAACACAGAGGATAACATCACCGCCCGGTGTCAACACTGAGGGATAACATCACCGCCCGGTGTTAACACTGAGGGATAACATCACCGCCCGGTGTTAACACTGAGGGATAACATCACCGCCCGGTGTTAACACTGACGGATAACATCACCGCCCGGTGTTAACACTGACGGATAACATCACCGCCCGGTGTTAACACTGACGGATAACATCACCGCCCGGTGTTAACACTGACGGATAACATCACCGCCCGGTGTTAACACTGACGGATAACATCACCGCCCGGTGTTAACACTGACGGATAACATCACCGCCCGGTGTTAACACTGACGGATAACATCACCGCCCGGTGTTAACACTGACGGATAACATCACCGCCCGGTGTTAACACTGACGGATAACATCACCGCCCGGTGTTAACACTGACGGATAACATCACCGCCCGGTGTTAACACTGACGGATAACATCACCGCCCGGTGTTAACACTGACGGATAACATCACCGCCCGGTGTTAACACTGAGGGATAACATCACCGCCCGGTGTCAACACTGACGGATAACATCACCGCCCGGTGTTAACACTGACGGATAACATCACCGCCCGGTGTTAACACTGAGGGATAACATCACCGCTCGGTGTTAACACTGCGGGATAACATCACCGCCCGGTGTTAACACAGAGGGATAACATCACCGCCCGGTGTCAACACTGAGGGATAACATCACCGCCCGGTGTTAACACAGAGGGATAACTTCACCGCCCGGTGTCAACACAGAGGGATAACATCACCGCCCGGTGTCAACACAGAGGGATAACATCACCGCCCGGTGTCAACACTGAGGGATAACATCACCGCCCGGTGTCAACACTGACGGATAACATCACCGCCCGGTGTTAACACTGAGGGATAACATCACCGCCCGGTGTTAACACTGAGGGATAACATCACCGCCCGGTGTCAACACTGCGGGATAACATCACCGCCCGGTGTTAACACTGACGGATAACATCACCGCCCGGTGATAACACTGAGGGATAACATCACCGCCCGGTGTTAACACTGAGGGATAACATCACCGCCCGGTGTCAACACTGACGGATAACATCACCGCCCGGTGATAACACTGAGGGATAACATCACCGCCCGGTGTTAACACTGAGGGATAACATCACCGCCCGGTGTCAACACTGAGGGATAACATCACCGCCCGGTGTTAACACTGAGGGATAACATCACCGCCCAATGTCAACACTGAGGGATAACATCACCGCCCGGTGTCAACACTGAGGGATAACATCACCGCCCGGTGTCAACACTGACGGATAACATCACCGCCCGGTGTCAACACTGAGGGATAACATCACCGCCCGGTGTCAACACTGAGGGATAACATCACCGCCCGGTGATAACACTGACGGATAACATCACCGCCCGGTGATAACACAGACGGATAACATCACTGGAGCACCTGGTCACTGCTACTACACATCCTGCTAACGACCCAACCCGGGCTAATGGACTCGGGGTGATAAAAATTGGAACAATTTGCAATATTTAAATTTGTTCCCAATTTGCATGTTCGCAATTTTGTCTATTATCTTTATTGGTTCAATTGTTCCACGTTTTTTGTACTTGGCTTTAGGCTCTGGCACTATTACCCATCGCCATCTCTGGGATAATCCTAACTATCTGCCAGAGATAATTATGGCGATTACTGCCAGTGGTAATTGTGAGAATTATTGCGTGATAATTAAGTCCAATATCTGTCCGTGGATTGGTCGGTACAGTGACGGTCTCGCTTCTTGATGGGATCCGCGTTCAATCCCCGAAGTTCCAAGTGGTTGGGGGCCATTCCTTTACCCCCGTCGTCATATCCCAGGTCCTTGTCCTCGTATCCCAGCTCGATGTCCTCGTATCCCAGCTCGATGTCCTCGTATCCCAGCTCATTGTCCTCGTATTCCAGCTCCTTGTCCTCGTATCCCAGCTCCTTGTCCTCGTATCCCAGCTCCTTGTCCTCGTATCCCAGCTCCATGACCTCGTATCCCAGCTCCTTGACCTCGTATCCCAGCTCCTTGTCCTCGTATCCCAGCTCCTTGTCCTCGTATCCCAGCTCCATGACCTCGTATCCCAGCTCCTTGTCCTCGTATCCCAGCTCCTTGTCCCCGTATCCCAGCTCCTTGTCCCTAACCGTGTGCTATATAGCCATACCCGCCTTAACACTGGATATCTTCACCGGTATAAAACAAAGAATCATTGACAAATAAATTAACAGTCTTGCTGTTGGGGTTGTTAACGTCAAGGGATGTCTAACAACCATTGGAGACCTCGCACGTGGATACATAACTGCTAACAAAGCCGACATAGTGGCAAGAGTCGAGGCCTTCCTCGATGACTCTGTCCTAAGTAACTTTGAACGAATCAAACAGAGCACCAAGTGGTACAGGTAAGACTAACGAATCAAAGGCTATTGGCGGCACCCCGGACACAGATGCTACTCTCTGCTTTCATAACTTTCAAAAACGTTGTTCATAAATGTTTGTACATTTATATTTTTTTTTTTGAGAGAGATATATACAAGAGTTGTTACATTCTTGTACAGCCACTAGTACGCGTCGCGTTTCGGGCAGGTCCTTAATCCTATGGTCCCTGGAATACGATCCCCTGCCGCGAAGAATCGTTTTTTCATCCAAGTACACATTTTACTGTTGCGTTAAACAGAGGCTACAGTTAAGGAATTGCGCCCAGTAAATCCTCCCCGGCCAGGATACGAACCCATGACATAGCGCTCGCGGAACGCCAGGCGAGTGTCTTACCACTACACCACGGAGACTGCCAATTGAGTTTGTTTCCAGAATATTAGTTACCCAAGAGGAATTGCCGAACTATCTTCTTCCGGATATGGACGATGGCTTATATCAATATTATTTTTTGGGAAGGTTATCACCGTCAGTGGTAAGCCAGTGTTCCTGTAACATATCTAACTGGTCATCCACCTGAGCTACAATACCAAGACAAAGGACTACACCTCATCCTCTTGAGTGGCACAAACCACCACTGGATGCATCTGAGTGAGATAAATTCTTAAAGAAATCTTTGAACTGACTACACATGTGTATTTTTGTATACATCAGTCAGGGCTCTCACTAGTGGTCACACACGTGGCACAGTATCTGATTGTCGACATATATCCTAGTTACTTGTCGGTAGCAAACCTAGTTACTTGTTGACATAAAACTTAGTTGTGTTCTGACCTGAGGGGTTGGGGCTAATGGAACTTAAACCCTCCAAAGAGAGCTCTGGTTGTTGTACCAGATTGTTACTTGCGTACACGTGGACAACGTCCCCCCAACCACTCTCTGCCGGAAGAGTCAACCGACCTCGGCAGCCACACTCCCGCTCCCGTCGGTCGACCAGCAATGAACTCTGGAGTGCTTGAAGTTTTCCCAGGAGATCACCCTATACGCCTCTTGATCTTGGAGACGGGTTCAGCATCACATATCTAGGGGTGCGGCTCCAGCACTGGCCTCGTTGTTCTGTGTACACACCCTACCTGAGCCGCCTGACTCCCCATTCTCTTCTTGTTTGGAATGATCTCCTAAAACTCCCCTTTTACAGAGTCAATCTCTCATCTTACACTGCGTCTTACACGCCAATAATCATTCAAGCACTCCACTTATACATTATGTGTGATCACCATGAACCTCTGTTCTGCTCCTAGAGGCTCACTACCGTGTATATCTCTAGGCTCTCCAAAATAGTCAACAAGACTCTTCTGCAGTCCTCCCAAACTGCTACACAATGAAGTTCTCATCAAACACCCGTGATGCTCCACCACTGATCTCACGGAGACACGTGAAACTCCTCTTCACTGCTTGAGGTCAACTCCTCACTATGAAGCTCTGCTCTCCCACAGAGTTCAGCATACACTTCTTCTGCCTCGAAGTTTCCTCCATTAACTTCTTCCCTGGCCTCGAAGTTCTTCCATCAACTCCTCCCCCAAACAAACCTGCAATTTCCATTGCCATGCCAATAAAATGTTTCCCTACTAAAACATAATTAAATGTATTCACAGAAAATAAATCTCCTCCATCTGACATCTCTTTAAAGTCTAACACTTTGCGACGGTCCTCCCCCATCTTGGGCGAGTCCATTCTTGACGTACCCAGACCTGTTGCTGGCTGTCTCCGCTGTCAGGAGCTGAGGGAGCTCTCCTCCCTCAGTCACCCACTGACATTCGGCGAGGGTGGACGCATCGCTGTCCCCTCCAGCTTGTTCCCTTATCTCTACTCTCTTATTTCAGCTTACTGCCTTAATAAAATACATGTACTATGTACAAAAACACTTGCCATGATCGCTGGGCACACGATCAAACACAGGCAACAACTGTTATATTAGCTTAGCACAGAATTTGGGTTTCGAGGGCGCTCAGGTCCTGGTCCTCAACAATGGCGCCCACAAAATTGCTATAGGACTGCCTTACAAGACTTCTTCTGGTCCTGACTTGACCACTTTAAGTCGTCCTCAGGCTTCACACATAAACGCCTGCATGATTATCTCCTCTTGGTAACACAAGTAGGGGTTCCTCCTTTTCTGCCAGGAGCTCAAACACAGTACAACCCTCTCTCACGACCTCTGTTGCTCAAGTGAGGTAAAGACGTCCCGGCGAGCCTCACACCTTGTCAGCAAAGTATCGACATCTCATGACATGTAACTTCCTTACATGGTCATCCTCTGTCCATGCTTTTAAACTATTCATTAACACTTGTCATGCATTTAGTATATATTCATATATCTATACTTCCTCTGACCTCTCAATCAGGTCCAGATTGCCTAATAACTCTCATTGGGATAGACTCGTTCTTCAGGCTACCTGGGGTCATAACAGTTGTCGACATAAAATCTAGTTTCTTGAGATAAAATTTAATTACTTGTCGACCCATGTTGGTTCCTGTGACCAGTAACTAATACATATCAACATGACATCAACACTGCCTGTCTCTGTGACCAGGGAGAGAGGCAGGGTGCTCCCTGCACAATGTGACCAGGGAGAGAGGCAGGGTGCTCCCTGCACAATGTGACCAGGGAGAGAGGCAGGGTGCTCCCTGCACAATGTGACCAGGGAGAGAGGCAGGGTACTCCCTGCACAATGTGACCAGGGAGAGAGGCAGGGTACTCCCTGCACAATGTGACCAGGGAGAGAGGCAGGGTGCTCCCTGCACAATGTGACCAGGGAGAGAGGCAGGGTACTCCCTGCACAATGTGACCAGGGAGAGAGGCAGGGTGCTCCCTGCACAATGTGACCAGGGAGAGAGGCAGGGTGCTCCCTGCACAATGTGACCAGGGAGAGAGGCAGGGTGCTCCCTGCACAATGAAAACTGACAAGTTAGTCTGACAGATGTTAACACGTGGGCTACAATGTTTACTTCTGAAACAACAACACACCAGTGATGAATAATGAAATCCTCATAACCCTTAAGGAGTCTACAGCAGTAAACCAAGGTCGACTATACTTACGAAACCTGTGCATCTTTCCTCAAAACACGAGATGCTTTTTTTTCACCCATAGAGTTATACACCCATGCAACCGCCTACCCGCCGAAGCTGTAAGAGCCATGATATTACTTCAACTTAAAATCCAAATGAAAAAAATCCTCAGGAACAGTGGGGAAGCGGGTGGGGAAATGGCTTTTTTGAAAAGCCGCCAGCTTCCTGTCCCTAGGAAATTTCATGGTATATAGCACCTGTCTTGGAATCTTTGCAAGTGTTGAGAAGAGGCAGCATCACGCGGCAGGGAAAGAAGACCCGCCGCTGCCAAACTGCAGAACAAACTTGAAATTGCATGCAATAAAGATTTTCTTGCTTTAAGAACTGCATAATTGCACATTTGCATCAGGGTTCGCTCGCTCACTGCAGACTAATGGTGCAACCGGTGATGAGCCAATGGCAGACCTTCATGCAACGGCGCTAAGCCAATGACAACCCTTCATGCAACGATGCTAAGCTTATATGGCAATCTATGTGCAACGATAGGCTTCTGAAACAACAGAAACAACAAGCTTGCCCATGGCAAGCCTGCCTTCAACGATGCCTAGCCAATGGCAACCATTCATACAGCGATGGTAAGATAATGGCAACCATTCGTACAGCGATGGTAAGATAATGGCGACCATTCGTACAGCGATGGTAAGATAATGGCAACCATTCGTACAGCGATGGTAAGATAATGGCAACCATTCGTACAGCGATGGTAAGATAATGGCAACCATTCATGAAATGATGCTAAGCCAATGGTAAGCCTTTATGCAACAATGCAAGGCTCTGCAATGTGATCTCTGAGATGGTTATATTTCTTAATTGGTTATTTCAGATATTTGTATTTCTAAAACGAGTAGTCAAAGAGTGTTGTATTTCTAAAATGAGTGTATTAAGAGTGTTGTATTTCTAAAAAAAAAATAAAGATGTTTGTATTTCTACCGTTTACCGCGGTGGCAGTTGCCGAACTTCGAAGTATCTATTTACAGCTGGGTGAACAGAGGCATCAGGAGAGACAAAACGTGCAGAAACGAATCGCTCCGTATCATACATAATAAATTAAACGCTCTCAATATATAGAAAACGGGTTCTGTTAAGCGGTAACTAGCATAGTTACGAGTCAACCAGACCCAAGCACCACCACAAGTCAACCAGACCACCAGCACCACCACGAGTCAACCAGACCCAAGCACCACCACAAGTCAACCAGACCCCCAAGCACCACCACAAGTCAACCAGACCCCCAAGCACCACCACAAGTCAACCAGACCCCAAGCACCACCACAAGTCAACCAGACCACCAGCACCACCACGAGTCAACCAGACCACCAGCACCACCACGAGTCAACCAGACCACCAGCACCACCACGAGTCAACCAGACCACCAGCACCACCACGAGTCAACCAGACCCCCAGCACCACCACGAGTCAACCAGACCCCCAAGCACCACCACAAGTCAACCAGACCCCAAGCACCACCACAAGTCAACCAGACCACCAGCACCACCACGAGTCAACCAGACCACCAGCACCACCACGAGTCAACCAGACCACCAAGCACCACCACAAGTCAACCAGACCCCAAGCACCACCACAAGTCAACCAGACCACCAGCACCACCACGAGTCAACCAGACCACCAGCACCACCACGAGTCAACCAGACCCCCAAGCACCACCACAAGTCAACCAGACCCCAAGCACCACCACAAGTCAACCAGACCCCAAACACCACCACAAGTCAACCAGACCCCAAGCACCACCACAAGTCAACCAGACCCCAAGCACCACCACAAGTCAACCAGACCCCAAGCACCACCACAAGTCAACCAGACCCCAAGCACCACCACAAGTCAACCAGACCCCCAAGCACCACCACAAGTCAACCAGACCCCAAGCACCACAACAAGTCAACCAGACCCCAAGCACCCACCACAAGTCAACCAGACCCCAAGCACCACAACAAGTCAACCAGACCCCCAAGCACCACCACAAGTCAACCAGACCCCAAGCACCCACCACAAGTCAACCAGACCACCACAAGTCAACCATTCCTGGAAAGCCGATATCATAAGGGGGGGGGAGTAGGTTTGGGAGGTCTTCGCAGTGCCTCGCATATCGGCATCCCCCGGAGACTTCCTCTCACTGCCTCTCATATATCGACACGGGTATCGGGTATTGAAATGAAATACGGTGGGCGGGAGTGAATTAATTCCGAGGCAGCGATGTATTCAATTGTTGCTTTCGCTCGATAGTACACTTGCCGGGGTTATGCCCTTGGGTGTGTTCTGGAGGCATGATGCAACACTCTCTAACACGGCAACACATTGTCTAACACGGCAACACATTGTCTATCACGGCAACACATTGTCTATCACGGCAACACATTGTCTATCACGGCAACACATTGTCTATCACAGCAACACATTGTCTAACACAGCAACACATTGTCTATCACAACAACACATTGTCTATCACAGTAACCCATTGTCTATCACGGCAACACATTGTCTAACACGGCAACACATTGTCTATCACGGCAACACATTGTCTAACACGGCAACACATTGTCTAACACGGCAACACATTGTCTATCACAACAACACATTGTCTATCACAGTAACCCATTGTCTATCACAACAACACATTGTCTATCACAGTAACCCATTGTCTATCACGGCAACACATTGTCTAACACAACAACACATTGTCTATCACAGTAACCCATTGTCTATCACGGCAACACATTGTCTAACACAACAACACATTGTCTATCACAGCAACACATTGTCTATCACAGCAACACATTGTCTATCACAGCAACACATTGTCTAACACAGCAACACATTGTCTAACACAGCAACACATTGTCTATCACAGCAACACATTGTCTATCACAACAACACATTGTCTATCACAGCAACACATTGTCTAACACAGCAACACATTAAAAAGAGTCAGTAATAACTAACACCAGATAACCTGATCATTTAACAATCTCAAACATCATGACAGATTGCATACAAAAATATTCAATGAAATTTTCCAATAAAACTGAACTCGAATTTCAATTTTTTTTTCAAAATCTTGTATCTTCTTGCAGACAAAAAGGTACATTGCTCGACATAATATAACAGCCCAAAAATGAAACACTTTTTCTCGTCGAAATCCAATTTTTTTTAAGCTGAAACGTGTGGTCTCGGGTGAAGCATGGAGGGAAGACCATGAAACACAACATGGAGGAGGGAATGGATAGTAAATCCATACATGGAGGAAGATATTGTGAGTTAAGTCATTGTGGATGAAGTACTGGAGGCTGACACAGCTAGGAGGTATCAGCCCTACACGGTACCATGTTGGGACCTATACACAGTAAGTGGTACTCACGACAAGTTCACAAACAACCTGTCCTCTTAAAAAGAACGTCGCTTTTGGCCGTTAGCCCGTATGGCCGAATTTGGACGTAATTTGAAAATGAAAAAAAATTGAAAATAAATTTGGATTTTTTTTTTCAACAACAGTAAGTTAAGGGTCCTCTGATAGGTTAGGTGGGCAGGAAATTCTCATAAAGTTTCAAAACGTTATGAAAAACGTTAATTTAAAGTGTCCTCTTATAACCTCTGCGCGTACGCCGGACGACTCAAATAGAAAACGGAACAGAACGTCTCTTTTGTGAGTCGATTTCATTTCAAATTACGTCCAAATTTGGCCATAGTGTGCATACGGGCCAAAAGTGACGTTATTTTTAAGAGGACGGGTTGCACAAACAAACCCCCTGACAAAATTTGAAGGAAAATATGCTCTAAAGTCCTCTAGATGTGTCACATCTCACTAAGGTCACCATAGGATGTCAGGCGGAGGGACGTCTATTCCTGCATGGAGCACCTCTACGCTCAAGGGTTAATGAATCAGTGGAATACGCTACAGGTAATCAGGAGAAACAGGGGGAAACAGTAAAGAGGAACAATGGAAAACATAACACGTCATCAACAGGAACAATGAAACAAGTGAGCCACGTGAGAAGCAATCAACAAGAACAGTCAACCGGGTAACAAGCACTCAACAAAAGCAATGGAACACGTACACCAGGGAGCAAATAATTAACGGAAATCAACAAAACACCTAAACAAGATAATAAACAAGAGGAACAATCAAGACACGTTAACGTGCTAACAGGCGGACAACAGTAACGAGGAGACGCGTGTACCAACAGGTGATCAACAGAACCAACGTATTGCCTGAGGACTTAGAGGCAATAACAGTAGTCAAGACTAGTCTACAACAGGCCACACCACAACGGCCAACGAGGGAGCTGTTATACAGGACTCTAGGCTGCCTGTCCCCGCCAACGACAGCTAGGATGGTGTGGGGCCGGCAACATATATATATAAATATATATATATAATATATATATATATATATATATATATATATATATATATATATATATATATATATAACTGAAAACTCACACCCCCAGAAGTGACTCGAACCCATTCTCCCAGAAGCAACGCATCTGGTATGTACAAGACGCCTTAATCCACTTGACCATCACGACCGGACATAATGAGGTGATAGCCGAGGCTATTTGAACCACCCCACCGCCGGCACTCGGATAGTTATCTTGGGCATAGCATTTTACCAAATCACCTCATTCTTTGGGGCAACACGTGAGGAACACAAATGCGAACAAGCCTGAATGGTCCCCAGGACATATGCAACTGAAAACTCACACCCCAGAAGTGACTCGAACCCATACTCCCAGAAGCACTTCTGGGGTGTGAGTTTTCAGTTGCATATGTCCTGGGGACCATTCAGGCTTGTTCGCATTTGTGTTCCTCACGTGTTGCCCCAAAGAATGAGGTGATTTGGTAAAATGCTATGCCCAAGATAACTATCCGAGTGCCGGCGGTGGGGTGGTTCAAATAGCCTCGGCTATCACCTCATTATGTCCGGTCGTGATGGTCAAGTGGATTAAGGCGTCTTGTACATACCAGATGCGTTGCTTCTGGGAGTATGGGTTCGAGTCACTTCTGGGGTGTGAGTTTTCAGTTGCATATGTCCTGGGGACCATTCAGGCTTGTTCGCATATATATATATATATATATATATATATATATATATATATATATATATATATATATATATATATATATATATATGCAATTGACGATCACAAAACACTGATCATTTTATGTGGAAAATCCACAGAGAAATATGAAATGAGGTGAACGTTTCGGCTTGTTAAAGCCTTTGTCAACACCAGACTGACTAAGGAGAAGGGAGAAAGGGGAGGATATATAGGCCGACACCTGACCAACCCATCCCTAGGGAAAGAATTAACCAAACACAGGTATAGCTTAGCTTAGAATGGTCAAAGAGGATTAAGCGGTCAGAGAATAAGGAATGAAAGATTAAAGAAAAGCCTCATGAACACACAATATATGAATATACAATTATAATGAGACATTGTAAGCCTCTCTATCAGAGTTGTTTCTTAAACTGTTGTGCAATATTATAACTTAAAAATGGATCAAGTATGTACATTCCAGTACTAACATTAAGAAGATTTGGACACTGATTAGAGCAGACTCAATCAAATTACGTTCCACGAAATCCCCACAATTGGTAATGCTTTTTGCCCCATTCCAGTTAATATTGTGATCGCATAAACTCGTATGTAGATACAATGCATTAGACGTTTCGATTTTCCTCCCCCTTCTCCCTTCTCCTTAGTCAGTCTGGTGTTGACAAAGGCTTTAACAAGCCGAAACGTTCACCTCATTTCATATTTCTCTGTGGATTTTCTGCATATATATATATATATATATATATATATATATATATATATATATATATATATATATATATATATATATATATATATATATATATATATATATATTACACTGTTGACCACGAAGGAAGAAATCAAACAGGAAATTCCTTTGGTACTTTCGTATTAATCAATACATCTTCAGAAGGTATATATATATATATATATATATATATATATATATATATATATATATATGCAAACAAGCCTGAATGGTCCCCAGGACTATATACAACTGAAAACTCACACCCCAGAAGTGACTCGAACCCATACTCCCACAACTGGTATGTACAGGGACGCCTTAATCCGCTTGACCATCACGACCGGACATAAGGAAGTGATAGCCGAGGCTATATGAACCACTTCCCCGCCGGCACTCGGATGGTAATCTTGGGGCATAGCATTTTATCAAATCACCTCATTCTTTGGGGCACACGTGAGGAACACAAATGCAAACAAGCCTGAATGGTCCCCAGGACTATATACAACTGAAAACTCACACCCCAGAAGTGACTCGAACCCATACTCCCACAACTGGTATGTACAGGGACGCCTTAATCCGCTTGACCATCACGACCGGACATAAGGAAGTGATAGCCGAGGCTATATGAACCACTTCCCCGCCGGCACTCGGATGGTAATCTTGGGCATAGCATTTTATCAAATCACCTCATTCTTTGGGGCACACGTGAGGAACACAAATGCAAACAAGCCTGAATGGTCCCCAGGACTATATACAACTGAAAACTCACACCCAGAAGTGACTCGAACCCATACTCCCACAACTGGTATGTACAGGGACGCCTTAATCCGCTTGACCATCACGACCGGACATAAGGAAGTGATAGCCGAGGCTATATGAACCACTTCCCCGCCGGCACTCGGATGGTAATCTTGGGCATAGCATTTTATCAAATCACCTCATTCTTTGGGGCACACGTGAGGAACACAAATGCAAACAAGCCTGAATGGTCCCCAGGACTATATACAACTGAAAACTCACACCCCAGAAGTGACTCGAACCCATACTCCCACAACTGGTATGTACAGGGACGCCTTAATCCGCTTGACCATCACGACCGGACATAAGGAAGTGATAGCCGAGGCTATATGAACCACTTCCCCGCCGGCACTCGGATGGTAATCTTGGGCATAGCATTTTATCAAATCACCTCATTCTTTGGGGCACACGTGAGGAACACAAATGCAAACAAGCCTGAATGGTCCCCAGGACTATATACAACTGAAAACTCACACCCCAGAAGTGACTCGAACCCATACTCCCACAACTGGTATGTACAGGGACGCCTTAATCCGCTTGACCATCACGACCGGACATAAGGAAGTGATAGCCGAGGCTATATGAACCACTTCCCCGCCGGCACTCGGATGGTAATCTTGGGCATAGCATTTTATCAAATCACCTCATTCTTTGGGGCACACGTGAGGAACACAAATGCAAACAAGCCTGAATGGTCCCCAGGACTATATACAACTGAAAACTCACACCCCAGAAGTGACTCGAACCCATACTCCCACAACTGGTATGTACAGGGACGCCTTAATCCGCTTGACCATCACGACCGGACATAAGGAAGTGATAGCCGAGGCTATATGAACCACTTCCCCGCCGGCACTCGGATGGTAATCTTGGGCATAGCATTTTATCAAATCACCTCATTCTTTGGGGCACACGTGAGGAACACAAATGCAAACAAGCCTGAATGGTCCCCAGGACTATATACAACTGAAAACTCACACCCCAGAAGTGACTCGAACCCATACTCCCACAACTGGTATGTACAGGGACGCCTTAATCCGCTTGACCATCACGACCGGACATAAGGAAGTGATAGCCGAGGCTATATGAACCACTTCCCCGCCGGCACTCGGATGGTAATCTTGGGCATAGCATTTTATCAAATCACCTCATTCTTTGGGGCACACGTGAGGAACACAAATGCAAACAAGCCTGAATGGTCCCCAGGACTATATACAACTGAAAACTCACACCCCAGAAGTGACTCGAACCCATACTCCACAACTGGTATGTACAGGGACGCCTTAATCCGCTTGACCATCACGACCGGACTATAGGAAGTGATAGCCGAGGCTATATGAACCACTTCCCCGCCGGCACTCGGATGGTAATCTTGGGCATAGCATTTTATCAAATCACCTCATTCTTTGGGGCACACGTGAGGAACACAAATGCAACAAGCCTGAATGGTCCCCAGGACTATATACAACTGAAAACTCACACCCCAGAAGTGACTCGAACCCATACTCCCACAACTGGTATGTACAGGGACGCCTTAATCCGCTTGACCATCACGACCGGACATAAGGAAGTGATAGCCGAGGCTATATGAACCACTTCCCCGCCGGCAAGAGTTTTCAGTTGTATATAGTCCTGGGGACCATTCAGGCTTGTTTGCATTTGTGTTCCTCACGTGTGCCCCAAAGAATGAGGTGATTTGATAAAATGCTATGCCCAAGATTACCATCCGAGTGCCGGCGGGGAGTGGTTCATATAGCCTCGGCTATCACTTCCTTATGTCCGGTCGTGATGGTCAAGCGGATTAAGGCGTACCTGTACATACCAGTTGTGGGAGTATGGGTTCGAGTCACTTCTGGGTGTGAGTTTTCAGTTGTATATAGTCCTGGGGACCATTCAGGCTTGTTTGCATTTGTGTTCCTCACGTGTGCCCCAAAGAATGAGGTGATTTGATAAAATGCTATGCCCAAGATTACCATCCGAGTGCCGGCGGGGAAGTGGGTTCATATAGCCTCGGCTATCACTTCCTTATGTCCGGTCGTGATGGTCAAGCGGATTAAGGCGTCCCTGTACATACCAGTTGTGGGAGTATGGGTTCGAGTCACTTCTGGGGTGTGAGTTTCAGTTGTATATAGTCCTGGGGACCATTCAGGCTTGTTTGCATTTGTGTTCCTCACGTGTGCCCCAAAGAATGAGGGTGATTTGATAAAATGCTATGCCCAAGATTACCATCCGAGTGCCGGCGGGGAAGTGGTTCATATAGCCTCGGCTATCACTTCCTTATGTCCGGTCGTGATGGTCAAGCGGATTAAGGCGTCCCTGTACATACCAGTTGTGGGAGTATGGGTTCGAGTCACTTCTGGGGTGTGAGTTTTCAGTTGTATATAGTCCTGGGGACCATTCAGGCTTGTTTGCATTTGTGTTCCTCACGTGTGCCCCAAAGAATGAGGTGATTTGATAAAATGCTATGCCCAAGATTACCATCCGAGTGCCGGCGGGGAAGGTGGTTCATATAGCCTCGGCTATCACTTCCTTATGTCCGGTCGTGATGGTCAAGCGGATTAGGCGTCCCTGTACATACCAGTTGTGGGAGTATGGGTTCGAGTCACTTCTGGGGTGGTGAGTTTTCAGTTGTATATAGTCCTGGGGACCATTCAGGCTTGTTTGCATTTGGTGTTCCTCACGTGTGCCCCAAAGAATGAGGTGATTTGATAAAATGCTATGCCCAAGATTACCATCCGAGTGCCGGCGGGGAAGTGGTTCATATAGCCTCGGCTATCACTTCCTTATGTCCGGTCGTGATGGTCAAGGCGGATTAAGGCGTCCCTGTACATACCAGTTTGTGGGAGTATGGGTTCGGTCACTTCTGGGGTGGTGAGTTTTCAGTATATATATATATATATATATATATAGATATATATATATATTATATATATATAATATATATATATATATATATATATATATAGATATATATATGACCGAAAAGTAAGATTAATAATTCTAACACGAATTTTCTCAATCTTTCGTACATTTCTTTTCACTGTTGGAGGTTAATCAAAAATCAATTCTCCAAAAATTCATTTTTATTTTTTCTCCAATGAATTTTGGAGAATTGATTTTTGATTTACCTCCAACAGTGAAAAGAAATGTACGAAAGATTGAGAAAATTCGTGTTACAATTATTAATCTTACTTTTTCGGTCATATTTAATAATATATGTCTACAGGGAAGACTGCTACCAATATATATATATATTATATATATATATATATATATATATATATATATATATATATATATATATAACTGAAAACTCACACCCCCAGAAAGTGACTCGAACCCATACTCTCAGAAGCAACGCAACTGGTATGTACAAGACGCCTTAATCCCTTGACCATCACGACCGGACATAATGAGGTGATAGCCTAAGCTATTTGAACCACCCCACCGCCGGCACTCGGATAGTAATCTTGGGCATAGCATTTTTACCAAATCACCTCATTCTTTGGGGCACACGTGAGGAACACAAATGCGCACAAATGGGGACCATTCAGGCTTGTTCGCATATATATATATATATATATTATATATATATTATATATATATATATATATATAATATATATATATAATCTATGTGAAGATAATACTAGAGTATGCGGTATCGGCCTGGAATCCCTCACCTTGAGAACAAAACCCTATAATAAGAAAACTAAGCTACGAGGACAGGTAAAGGAAACTCAGTCTCACAAGATGGGGACATGATCACTTCACAACGGGTTGAGAAGGCCAGTAGGCGGGGCATGAAGAGCTGGAGCTCACTGCCCGTAGTCACTGATAGGTAAGTATTACTCTCGGCCCTTCCCCGTTCTCATCCACTTGCGGATACGTCCATTAACCGCAAAGAATTCATTCAAAATTTGACATAGTTGCGTTGTTTTCAAGCGTTGATGCCGACCAAGCGGTAAACACCCAGATTCATGACACATTTTTCCCGCCGACATAATGGTGTGACGAAGCGAGAAGGGCCGTCATATCCCACACTGGTGACTGTATGAACCGTCACACTGGTGAAAACATTGACGCTTTGACAGACAGGTGAGTGATGCATTGATGCCTTTCTTGTGAAATGTGTGTGTGTGTATTTACTATTTATATCTGTAGAATCGAGCTATTAGCTCTTGACCCCGCCTTTCTGACACATGATTTTTCCTCTATTATTTCTACTAAATATATTTCTCTCTAACACACACACTTCCTTATGAAGCAGCCCGTAGCAACTGTCTAACTCCAGATACCTAGTTACTGCTAGATGAACAAGGGGCATCAGGGTGAAAGAAAAATTCTGTCCATTTGTTTCTGCCTCGACCGGGGATCGAACCCGGGCCCTTAGGATTACAAGACCCGAGCGCGGTCCACTCAGCTGCGAGGTCCACTTACCAATCAGTGTCTTTGGGGGCGTGAGGTCTAGTTCTTCATGCCCCCCCCCCCCCCCCATACTAGCCTTGCTGTACCTGTGACATTATAATTTAACTATCCTAAAGCTCGAATTACATCTTGAATTTGGTTTAACGTCGGGAGGGAGCCGGTCGGCCGAGCGGACAGCACGCTGTACTTGTAATCCTGTGGTCCTGGGTTCGATCCCAGGCCCCGGCGAGAAAACAATGGGCAGAGTTTCTTCCACCCTATGCCTCTGTTACCTAGCAGTAAAAATAGGTACCTGGGTGTTAGTCAGCTGTCACGGGCTGCTTCCTGGGGGGGGGGAGTGGAGGCCTGGTCGAGGACCGGGCCGCGGGGACACTAAAAAGCCCCGAAATCATCTCAAGATAACCTCAAGATATCTCAAGATAAGAAGGTTGTAAATGGAGGTAACGTCTTCAACTTCTTCTTTCAATACATGTTACGTGTTGACTACATGTACCGGGTGCGAGGGTAGGTATGTAGGTGTGTATGTTTCCTACCCTCATATCACTGCACATTATATAATATCCATCTCATTATTCCCATCAAATTACCCGCCCCACACTCGCTTTTGTCAGGGAGCCTCTCCATCACCCGTTTTCTATGACATCTTCAGGGTAAACTTGTCCATTCGTCAAACACCGCAGCAGCACCAGTAATGCTCGCACAATAGCACAAGACCTTCTTTCCTTATACCGTTGTGAACGAATTTTATGCGACACGATCACTATTCTGCCGAAATTAGCAGAATTCGCTATCTCTTCATGCACCCATTCCGTTGTCAGTCGGTCACCAAGTCAGGAAGGCAGAGCATTCACACACACACGCTCGCACACACACGCACACACACACGCACACACGCACACACACACACACACACACCACACACACACACACACACACACACACACACACACACACACACACGCACACACGCACACTACACACACACACACACACACACACACACACACACACACACCACACACACACACACACAGACTTGACTTGATGGATCTGGGGGGTTGATATCACACCGAACCTGTCCCCAGAGGCCCACATCAAAAGAATATCATCAGCGGCATATGCTAGACTGGCCAACATAAGGACTGCCTTCAGAAACTTGTGTAAGGAATCTTTCAGAACCCTGTATACCACTTATGTAAGACCAATCCTGGAGTATGCAGCTCCAGCCTGGAGTCCATACCTAGTTAAACACAAGACAAAGTTAGAGAAGATTCAGCGGTATGCCACCAGGCTCGTCCCGGAACTGAGAGGATTGAGCTACGAGGAAACGCTAAAGGAGCTGAACCTCACATCCCTGGAAAACAGAAGAGTAGGGGAGACATGATAACCACCTACAAAATTCTCAGGGGAATTGACAGGGTGGACAAAGACAAACTCTTCAGCACGGGTGGGACACGAACAAGGGGACACAGGTGGAAACTTAGTACCCAGATGAGCCACAGAGACGTTAGAAAGAATTTTTTCAGTGTCAGAGTAGTTAATAAATGGAATGCACTAGGAAGTGATGTGGTGGAGGGCTGACTCCATACACAGTTTCAAATGTAGATATGATAGAGCCCAGTAGGCTCAGGAATCTGTACACCCAGTTGATTGACAGTTGAGAGGCGGGACCAAAGAGCCAAAGCTCAACCCCCGCAAGCACAATTAGGTGACAATTAGGTGAGTACACACACACAACACACACACAGAGGTTTGCAACGAGATCGTCCCCAGAGCTACGAGGGATGGGGTATGAGGAGCGCCTGAGGGAACTCTGCCTTACGACACTAGAAAGAAGAAGGGAGAGGGGGGACATGATAGGAACGTATAAAATACTCAGAGGGATTGACAGAGTGGACATAGACGAAATGTTCACACGGAATAGAAACAGAACGAGGGGACATGGGTGGAAGCTTGAAACTCAGATGAGTCACAGAGATGTTAGGAAGTTTTCTTTTAGCGTGAGAGTAGTGGGAAAATGGAATGCACTTCAGGAACAGGTTGTGGAAGCAAATACTATTCATAATTTTAAAACTAGGTATGATAGGGACATAGGACAGGAGTCATTGCTGTAAACAACCGATGCTCGAAAGGCGGGATCCAAGAGTCAATGCTCGATCCTGCAGTCACAACTAGGTAAGTACAACTAGGTGAGTACACACACACACACGCACACACACTCACACACTCTCTCTCTCTCTCTCTCTCTCTCTCTCTCTCTCTCTCTCTCTCTCTCTCTCTCTCTCTCTCTCTCTCTCTCCCTTCTTGCATCTCCCAGCGTAGTAATGTTCCTATCTGAGGCCGGGCTGTACAAAGGGTCATTCCTGTTTAATTAGAGAAGGACGAAAAGTTGGTAAAGACGATTGTGTCGAAGCGTGGCCAGGAATTTATCAAAGACTCCTTGAGAAAGGGAAAGGAGATGGGGTGTTGGAGCCGCTCAGAACGTCGCTGGCGTGGACAAACTACTACTAAAACCAATTACGCTGTTGAGGGCAGATGGTGATTACGGAGGACGCCAGGAAATCAGGAGGGGGAGAATGGTGATTTTGAATTAAAGCTGGTTTGACCATCCATGAAAGACAGTTTGGGATTTCGTCGGTTTTATGTCGAAGTCTGCCTGTCTGTCTGTCTGTGTCTGTCTGTCTGTCTGTCTGTCTGTCTGTCTTGTCTGTCTGTCTGTCTGTCTGTCTGTCTGTCTGTCTGTCTGTCTGTCTGTCTGTCTGTCTGTGTCTGTATCTGTATCTGTCTGTCCTAAAATCTCAAGGACTCCTATAGGTCCTAGAGTTCCTGGAACCCCCAAGAGATCTTAAGGTTAAGATCCTATAGTTCTTGGAACTCCAAGAGATCTTAAGGTTAAGATCCTATAGTTCCTGGAACCCCAAGAGATCTTAAGGTTAAGATCTCTTGAGGTTCTCTTGGACCTACGACCTATAGAGGCCTTAGAGTTGCAAGGGACCCCCTAGAGGTCCTGTGGGTTCCTAGGACCTCTACTCTTCACTGGCATTATTCTGCGCTGTAAACCATGTCTTTCGCTCCAGTATGTTAGTGTTGTATTGTGTATATTTGGATCCTGGTCTTCCGGTATTTTCATGTATATTTTATGCTTTCTAAAGAATACATTTGAGAGCTTTGAAACTGTCCCAATAATTTAAGTGCTTTATCGTGCCTGTGGGTGCCGGGAATGTACTCTGTATTCCCTATATTTCAGAAACCTCTCCTGCTCTGTAATGGGAAGTAGTTACTAAGTACTCAAGGTGAGACAGCACAGGTGATATGAATATTAAGAGAATTGTGGTGGAATCTCAGGATTTGAAAATCTCATAATTCACCTATTATTTTTTATGGCTGACGGTCTGTTTCATTTGCTATGCTCACTAAACCAACCTGTCCTCCGACAACCTGTCCTCCGACAACCTGTCCTCCGACAACCTGTCCTCCGACACCTGTCCTCCGACACCTGTCCTCCGACACCTGTCCTCCTACAAACCTGTCCTCCGACAACCTGTCCTACACAGAACGTCCCTTTTCGATCGTATGCGTTTCATAAGGCCAAAAATTGTCATATTAGAAAATGGAAGCGGCTGGCGAAAGTGACGTACTGTCCCGTTTTCTGTTTTGGGTCCTCTGGTAGGTTAGGAGAAGACACTGTAACTTGACCGTTTTCTTGACGTTGGGAAACCTTAGGAGGACGGACTGACTAAACGTCAGGTCATCTCGCATCATTATTCCCTAACCCGTTCTCGCACTTGCTTATAGTCAATATCTTGCTTATGAATAAGTGCATATGTGACATACTAATTTATTGTGAATATTTGAGTTTACCTTGAAAAGCTGAATGTATTCCCACGTTCCTTACAGACAGTTTTTCTTCAATGAGGAGATCTCATTGTGTCTCGTGTCCTGTATTTTGTTTGTTTCTTCATTATTACCATACTTAAGTATCCGGAATATATCACTATTAAAACTCATCTATTTTTCTGCTGTTCAGTCGAAGACATTATTTACATCTTGTAGTTTGTCAGTGTCTTCCACAGATGTTATTTTCATGTTGATCTTTACATCGTCTGCAAAGGATAATGCGAAGCTGTGACGTATTTGTGTCCATATCTGATATAAGACTGAGAAACAGCAGTGATGCAAGTACCGTGTCTTGTGGTACAGGGCTTTCATTGTGCCGGATTGTTTGATTGACTGTTACTCTGGATTCTTTTTGATAGGAAATTAAATATCCATTTCCCTACTTTTCCTGTTATTCCCATGGACTTTATTTTATGGTCTGACACTCCATTTGACAAACACCTTTGCAAAATCTGTGTATATAAGACAGCATTTTGTGTTTCTTGTGATGCTTCAGTGATTTTCATATAGTAGTTGAGCAGTCACGAATCAACCCGTTCTCGCACTTTCTTACAGTCAATATTGACTTATTAAATACGTGCATATGTGACATACTAAGCATACTAGTTTACCTTGAAAAGCTTCATAGAAAACGCTTCATAGAAAAGCTTTTCTATGAAGCTTTTCAAGGTAAACTAGTATGTTTAGTATTCACATATGCACGTATTTAATAAGTCGATATTGACTATACGAAATTGCGAGAACGGGTTGCACGAATGATAAGATTTTCCCGCCCTAAATCCACGCTGACCTGGGTTGTGAAGTTCATTGTCCTCCATAACACTGGAGATCAGAGTCCTTTAATTAAGCTAGTGCAACCAATCTACAATTTTTAGCCAACGCTTTGTTCCCACCCTTGGCAAGTGCAGCTATATCTGCTGAATTAAGTAACCCGTATCGAAACATTTTCTCACTACTACACTGACCGTTCGGGCTTCTGGTACTTTACATTTCTTTATAAATACGGAGCTCCAGTAGTTGAGAGCCGCGGCTAAATGCAAAATGTTGTCAAGTTGTCTTTCAAAGATTGCTGAGCTCGTGATAATATTAGTTTTGATACTGATACTACAAGTTCCAGTTTCCGTGGTGCAGTGGTAAGATACTCGCTTGGCGTTCCGCGAGCGCTTTGTCATGGGTTCGTATCCTGGCCGGGGAGGATTTACTGGGCGCAAATCCTTAACTGTATCGTCTGTTTAACTCAACAGTAAAAATTGTACTTGGTTGTAAAAACGATTCTTCGCGGCGGGGATCGTATTCCAAGGACCTGCCCGAAACGCTACGCGTACTAGTGACTGTACAAGAATGTAACAACTCTTGTATATATCTCAAAAAAAAAAAGTTATAATGTTCTAGTTGTATATATCTTTCATAAAAAGTTGTTTGGGTCTTCAACTTTCATGTTGCTTGGTATGCTAAACAAAGGACTTGAGGAAGCCCTCTACGGGCTCGTGCCCGTATACATAGCCCGTGCTACTTGGAACTTTTTGTCTAGTAGCTAAATCTAAATCAACAACGACAGCTAAACAGAGCCTCATACTGGTCTTTTAGGATTCCACTTACATCGTTGTCACTCTCTGTGTATGAACCTTCATTTGTAAATAAAGGTCCATTACTAGTGGAATTTTTTTATTTTCATTTTGCAGACGAGAAAAATATTTTGCATTTTTTCTTTTCTTGTTTGACTTTCTGTTACATTTGTATATCTTCATTCTGGTATGATTGCTTCAGCTTCTGCTCCACTTCTTCAACCTCCCTGTGGCTGAACCGGTGGCTGAGCGGACAGCACACTGGACGCGTGATCCTGTGGTCCCGGGTTTGATCCCGGGCGCCGGCGAGAAACGATGGGCAGAGTTTCTTTCACCCTGATGGCCCCCGTTACCTAGCAGTAAATAGGTACCTGGGAGTTAGTCAGCTGTCACGGGCTGCTTCCTGGGGGGTGAAGGCCTGGTCGAGGACCGGGCCGCGGGGACACTAAAGCCCCGAAATCATCTCAAGATAACCTCAAGATATAACCTCCCATCATACACAACCTACCACCACACTACACAAACCACCTCAACCATACACGACCCACCACCATCACTAACCACCACTTACACCACCAATCACCACCACCACTTACCCCACCAATCACCACCACCACTTACCCCCACCAATCACCAGCCACTACCACCACTTACCCCACCAATCACCACCACCACCACCACCAAACCACACGGTATGTGTACATTAATACAAAATCTATAATGATAATCCCCTTAACGAAAGACCCGAGTCTCCGTAATCGTCTTGAACACCTGAGGTGGAGGAGGGGTAAAGGGATTACTCTCCCCAGACTCCCCAATTAAGACTAATTTCGGGATTTTGGGTCTGATCCAAAGGAATCAGGAAGAGAGAGAGAGAGAGAGAGAGAGAGAGAGAGAGAGAGAGAGAGAGAGAGAGAGAGAGAGAGAGAGAGAGAGAGAGTAATAATTATAGTAATATATAATTGAATAGATTAAACAAAATAACAACGATAGACATACAAGGACAGACAGACAGACAGACAGACAGACAGACAGACAGACAGACAGACAGACAGACAGACAGACAGACAGACAGACAGACAAACAAACAACCAGACAGACAGACAGAGAAGAGCAACAGGAGACCAACATACAGACAGACAGATGTATACCAAAACACATTCCAAACGGTAAACAGAGATAGACAGACAGACAGACCCATTCAATACCAACCCAGCAGAAGTCATGGTGCGACCAACGACCACAATCACGAAGAACAAGTCAGACTGCAGACTTAAGAAACGGGTATAACAATGACAGTGAGAGTACTTGACAGAGGAGACAGTGAGTCACCATGAAAGAGTACCTAATGGACAGGAAACAGAGCCACAGTGAGAGACAGAAAGTGGGATTGTTTAAACACACTTGCGCACTGTTCTTACACCTGTCGACTCTCACCTTCCTGCAAAATGAGTGATTTTGTTCATGTGAAAGCTTTACGTCCGAAAAGTTCCCCGACCTTACATTTAAGCTTGAGTCATTGAGCCTTATGCAAAGTTCTATGTTTTAATCTTCAACTATTTTTATGGCTCCTGCTATGTGAGCCAAAATACAGAGTACCAACCATAGAGTTTAAACCATAGAGTACCAACTGTAGAGTATAAGCCATAGAGCACCAACCATAGAGTACAACCATAGAATAAATGACAAAGAGTGCTGGGAAGACGGGACACCACGAGCGTAGCTCTCATCCTGTAACTACACTTAGGTAATTACAAACTGTAGAGTGCCAACCATAAGAGTACAAACTGTAAAACATTCACAATGAGAACAATTCAGTAAGACCTTCCCGTGACACGAGAGTTAATATGAAATGTTCAACGTCCAGTATAAATATATCGTTATCAAATTTCCAAAAGAAAACGGACATATAAAAAGAATAACAACTTAATTAAAGTTAATTAGAGCAGTAACAAGAAAAATTATACAAATGTTCATGCTAATTAATTATATATATAAAAGTAAACTTCACTTTAAAATATTTTAGTACTTTTCAAAAGTACAAATTAGATATTGTATAATTATATGCTATAGTAAATATATCATATTTACAGGATATGTTAATGCTTCTCACATAATTAATTAATATATTAATTAACTACAAAGGTATAACCATCAAGAGATGTATATACATGATGTTCAAGACTAAACTTTTCTTCCTGGTTAGTCAATTAGGTATTGTTATTGCCTTATTAACCCTCTAGTGGTTCATAAGCGTTATGTCCAATACCAAAAACCAATCTTATATCAAATGTGTATGAATACAGAATGAATGATTACACAATACAGAATAAAAACATTCTGTATCAAATACAGACTGCTTTCATTCTGCAATTGTGTTTATTTTAGACTTTGATTCTCTATTTAGCTATATTCAATGACGATGCAGAGCACTAGTTGTATCACAAATTTAACTAAATAAATCTCTATAAATGTTTTACTGTACATTCATTACTATACAATTAAATTGGCTGGTTGACTGTCCGAGGTTGGACGCTTGGAGCTAACCTCACCCAACTTTGCAGAGGGACTGATTGGTTGTAGGGGACTGTCATAGGAAAGTTAGGGGTCTGCCTCATAGTATGGAGAATTAGATTGAGGAAAACTCATAGGCGCTGGGGTTCTGGTTCAAGGTATTGTGAGTGAGGTCGGGTGTGGAAGGACCAGGGAGTAGCCTAAGCTACTTTATCCCTTTGAGATACAAGTTCAAGTTCAAGTATGTTTATTGAGATAAGAAAGAAATACATCTCAAAGGAATAGAGTAGCTTAGGCTATTTCTACCCCCTCACTTTGTGTATATTTTTTTGTCTCAGTAAACGTACTTGAACTTGAACCCGGGGGACTAGGCTGGGAGGAGTACTGACACCCATCACAACCCCTCCGTCCCTGGACTCACTAGTGAATTGTAACTTGTTCTATTGTTCAAATATAATTTTCGAATTGTAGTCAATTGCTCGTATTTTGACAGGAATATTTCGGCTATGATGTACTTAAACTGTTATATATAGCAATGTTAAAACTGAAGTACCTCATTTTTAGTAACTTAATGTAATGGCGCCTAGTGCCATGAGTATGCTGGCGAGTACTCACCTACTTGTGCTTGCGGGGGCTGAGCTCTGGCTCTTTGGTCCCGCCTCTCAACTGTCAATCAACCGGTGTACAGATTCAGGGAACAACTGTAACAGGATGAACAACCCAGCGGGTTTTCTTCCTTTTGGGGAGTGTTGTACATGCTGCTATTGCGGTGTGTCCACTCACAAGATGAGTGACGCTGCCCAATACTGTCACTATGGCGGTGTGTCCACTCACAAGATGAGTGACGCTGCCCAATACTGTCACTATGGCGGTGTGTCCACTCACAAGATGAGTGACGCTGCCCAATACTGTCACTATGGCGGTGTGTCCACTCACAAGATGAGTGACGCTGCCCAATACTGTCACTATGGCGGTGTGTCCACTCACAAGATGAGTGACGCTGCCCAATACTGTCACTATGGCGGTGTGTCCACTCACAAGATGAGTGACGCTGCCCAATACTGTCACTATGGCGGTGTGTCCACTCACAGGATGAGTGACGCTGCCCAATAAACTCGCCCCTCGGGGCAAAATTTAAATTTATAAGCAAGAGGACACCTGACCCTGGGCGGTTATCGAGAATCATTAAAGTCAGGTCAGTTGTCCAGCTTAACTTCTGCTGCCTCAGCTTACTAACACAGGACAAATAAGAATTAAACCCTCCAAGGGTGTCCTAAACTTTTCTTGAAGCTTAGTAAATAGTTGGACATGCTTAGCAAATTAATTAATGAGTTTAATAAATAAATAAATAAAGTGGTGGTACTGCAATCCAAATAAATTAAGCGGTCAAGTTAAAGACTCACACTCCGCCTAAGTAAAACAGAAACAAGCAACAATTAGAAGGGCCAGCCAGAGGCTTAGGGCCCGCGCAGTGGGCCAGCCAGAGGCTTAGGGCCCGCGCAGAGGGCCAGCCAGAGGCTTAGGGCCCGCGCAGTGGGCCAGCCAGAGGCTTAGGGCCCGCGCAGAGGGCCAGCCAGAGGCTTAGGGCCCGCGCAGTGGGCCAGCCAGAGGCTTAGGGCCCGCGCAGAGGGCCAGCCAGAGGCTTAGGGCCCGCGCAGTGGGCCAGCCAGAGGCTTAGGGCCCGCGCAGTGGGCCAGCCAGAGGCTTAGGGCCCGCGCAGTGGGCCAGCCAGAGGCTTAGGGCCCGCGCAGTGGGCCAGCCAGAGGCTTAGGGCCCGCGCAGTGGGCCAGCCAGAGGCTTAGGGCCCGCGCAGTGGGCCAGCCAGAGGCTTCGGGCCCGCGCAGTGGGCCAGCCAGAGGCTTAGGGCCCGTGCAGGAATATCCCTGCAAAAAAAATTATGTGATCAATGATCAGTGATCATGCTGCAAGTTTCGCTTAAATAATACAGGTTTCGCTAAAATACAACAGTTATCGATAAAATACAACTGGAATCGCGAAAATACAACAGTTATCATCAAAATACAACAGATATCGTTAGAATATAACATATATCGCTAAAATACAACAGGTATCGCTAAAATACAACAGGAATCGCTGAAATACAACAGGTATCATCAAAATACAACAGATATCGTTAGAATATAACATATATCGCTGAAATACAACAGATATCGCTGAAATACAGCAGGTATCGCTAAAATACAACAGATATCGCTAAAATACAACAGGTATCGCTAAAATACAACAGGTATCTCTAAAATACAACAGGAATCGCAAAAATACAACAGGTATCATCAAAATACAACAGATATCGTTAAAATATAACAGATATCGCTGAAATACAACAGATATCGCTAAAATACAACAGGTATCGCTAAAATACAACAGGTATCGCTAAAATACAACAGGTATCGCTAAAATACAACAAGTTTCGCTAAAACTGGGGTCCGATATATTTTAGGAAAACGTTCATGAGCGGAGACTGTTTAGCCAGCTCACCCATAACCCCCCCCCCCCTGCCCCATAGCCTCAACTCCCCCACCCCCGGCCCAATAGGCTCCACACCCCCACCCCCGGCCCCATAGCCTCAACACCCCCACCCCTGGCCCCATCAACCTTACCCCTGCAACATCACCCCCACCAATGACCCCATAACCCACCCCTCACCCCATCAATACACCTTCCTTCCCCCTCATTCCCGCCAGAACAAAATAACCACCCTCCACCCCACCCCTTCATTCCCCCCCCCCCCCCGACCAAAACCCCACAAACCAGGCCCATCACCACCCCCATAAACAACCCTCCCCCACCCCCCCTGTATCCCCCCCACCCCCCCACCCCACCTCAGTATCCAGCAATCCTCATCAATATTGATATATGCCAAATTTGACGCCATCACAAAGGCCGCGAATATTTTTGCGCCCTCATGAAATTTACATATTCATAAAAACCTTTTACGTCTACGATATACTTTGGAACAGTAAGGCACGATAGCTGGATTGTAAAATATATATTTATATTCTGGCCGTGACATCACTGGTAAAAAAAAAAAAGTCGAAAAATGGTGACAATTTAAAAAAAAATTGTTTACCATCATTGCCATTACTACCGCTACTATTATTACTACTAGTAGTAAAAGTGTTTTAATGAACGAATAAAGTATTTTACCCATTGATGTACAGTATCTGCGGCCGGCGTGAGGCCACCAGCGTGCATAGGGCCGCCACCAACAGCTCGGTGACTCCGTAAATGCACGACACTTCGCGTCAAAACATTATCGACATGAATATTCATGCAGCTTGATTATAATTGCAACCAAAATATCACATGTGGCAATACTTGTGTTTGCGTTGACATGGCAACGAAAATCTGATTTGATTATTTCAAAAATATAATCGGCGGCTGCAAGTGATATATATATATATATTTTTTTTTAGTTATACAAAATAATAAATGGTTGTTTTCGATTTGATTAGATCTTTATTGATGACTTAAATTACATGCCAGAAATTTGTCAGTTTTCTTTAATTTGTTTGGAATAGAAAACGTGAACTTCTGAATTAATTTGTGAGTTAATATTTATAGTCGTAAGTATTGGCGGTTATCTGTGTCGACAGGTCAGCGGGTGTGGCTGTGGTGGTGGTGTGGTCGGTGGCTGTGGTGGTGGTGTGGTTGGTGGCTGGGTGTGGCTGTGGTGGTGGTGTGGTTGGTGGCTGTGGTGGTGATGTGGTTGGTGGCTGGGTGTGGCTGTGGTGGTGGTGTGGTTGGTGGCTGTGGCTGTGGTCGGTGGCTGTGGTGGTGGTGTGGTTGGTGGCTGTGGTCGGTGGCTGTGGCTGTGGTCGGTGGCTGGGTGTGGCTGTGGTGGTGGTGTGGTTGGTGGCTGGGTGTGGCCGGGGTGGTGATGCTTGGTATGGTAGGAAACAGGTTGAGGAGTAAGCTAATGTGGCCTGTCATTGTCTTCATTTGTGCTGAGTCCAGACTGCTGAGTTGAGTCACCCAACAGTCTGTTGTTATTGGTTCTTAATGTGTGTATGTGGAGCTGGGGGGGGATGTGTACTCACCAACTTGTACTCACCTAGTTTGAATTACCTAAGTGTAGTTACAGGATGAGAGCTCGTGGTGTCCCGTCTTCCCAGTACTCTTTGTCGTATGATGTTTTGAAACTACAGACGGTTTTGGCCTCCACCCAGCCCGTCCTCCAAACAAAGACCC
>NC_091181.1:39827562-39907562 GCF_040958095.1 Procambarus clarkii
CGTAGATGAAACATTTTCTAACAGAAAGATTAGAGCGGTAATCAGAGGCAATGTATTAGACTAGGGAAGTATTACTAGTGGAGTACTACAGGTTTACGTTTGTGCATCAGTAATGTTCATAGTCAATATAAACGGTCTACCAGGAGGAATGCATAACTATATAAATATGTTTCCTGATGATGCTAAGCTAGGGCCGGCTTGGAAGCCGGTCGGCCGAGCGGACAGCACGGGAGACTTGTGATCCTGTGGTTCTGGGTTCGATCCCAGGCGCCGGCGAGAAACAATGGGCAGAGTTTCTTTCACCCTATGCCCCTGTTACCTAGCAGTAAATTAGGTACCTGGGTGTTAGTCAGCTGTCACGGGCTGCTTCCTGGGGGTGGAGACTAAAAGCCCCGAAATCATCTCAAGATAACCCCTCAAGATACTAAAGAAGACACAAGACTTGAAGGGCATGACGATTGTCATGCCCTTCAAGATGAACTTGACAAAATAAATAGAGCAACAATTGGCAGATAGAATTCAATATGAATAAATGCCACGTTATGGACTACGGACTAGGAGAAAGTAGGACACACACACAACATATAAATTACGTGGAAAGGCATTAAAGAACTCTGACAAAGAAAAATATCTAGAAGTAGTTCTGAATAGTAGATTGTCGCCGGAGGACCACACAGGACATTGTGCCAGGAGCATATGCTATGTTCTCCAACTTCAGAGTCGCTGGTAATATATGGCGAGTGAAATATTAAAGAATCTTTTCATGACTTTTGTGAGACGAAAATTGGAATATGTAGAGGCTGAATGGTGATCTTATCTCAAGGAACACATCAGTAACCTGGGGAAGGTGCAAAGACATGAAACAAAATGGCTTCCGGAAATGAAAAAGAAGAGCTACGAGGAGAGGCAGGAGGTATTAATTATGTCAAAGCTAGCAGAAAGAAGAAAAAGAGGTGATATGATTACTACATTAAAAATATTAACATAAAAGGGGTCCCGGTAGTACAGTCGGGTTGGTTCTCGACGGGCAATCGAGAATTCCGGGTTAGAATCCCGTGCGGGACCTAAATGGTTGGGCGCGTTTCATATCACCTAATGCATCTGTTCACCTAGCAGTAAATACGTACCAAGGAGTTAGTCAGCCTGTTGTAAGGTTGCATCCTGGAGAGGGTCAGTAATTCAACCCATGGGGGGAGGGGGGGGGGGAATCACGATATAAGCCTAACATGTACTGTATGTATATACTAACTGGTTGTCCACAGCCACAATGAATTATTATTATTATTAAATGACAAAACTGACAGAGAAGAATTTTGGAAACCTACAACTTCAAGAACAAATGGTCATAGATTCACGCTGTGGAAACAAAGAGAGCGATAAATATTAGAAAGTTTTGTTTTGCAGAGTGGTAGACGGTTGGAACAAGTTAAGTGATAAGGTGGTGGAGGTCAAAACCGTCAGTAGTTTCAAAGTGTTATACGACAAAGAGTACTGGGAAGACGAGACACCACAAACTTAGCTTTCATCTTGTAACTACATTTAAGTAATTACACAGTAAAGGATTTTGTCTTGAATAGCGTCCACAACTTAAAATCGAAGGAACCCAGTTTCAATGTTTGTCAGAGATAGTAAACAATGGCGTCGGGTTTCCTTTCACCTGATGCCTCAGTTCACCTGAGTGTAAATAGGTACCCAAGAGTGTGACAGCTGTTACAGGCACACACACACACACACACACACACACACACACACACACACACACACACACACAAACACACACATATACACACATATACATCTTCAGAAGGAATCAATTCCTTCTGAAGATGTATTAATATACAAAACTACTTAAGGAATATAAGTAGGAATATATATATATATATATATATATATATATATATATATATATATATATATATATATATATATATATATTTACTGATATAATCGTAATTTGAGCAACGCAGCTTCCGGAAGTACCATCAAAGACATCCATTGATGACGCAGAATCAACTAGTCTGCTCCGGCATCTACAGTGTCCATACGGGAGTGCTGGTAACAACTTGTTCCGCTAAACTTTGCACAGGACACTAGTTTTTAGTGCAGAGGAATGGACGGTGCAACAGCTGGTTCCGGCACGCAACTCCTGGACACTGTTCATTATTGTGCTCGTACACGCACGCCAGTCATGTCTTGGTCAATTCACTTGGTTATATGCTCGCTTAAACATATTATATCGCCTCCCAGATAGCCCAGTAGAATAGTTTCCGTCGCAGGTCGTTGGGGCAGCGGTTCGAGTCTCCTAGTGCTAAGTGAATTATATATATATATATATATATATATATATATATATATATATATATATATATATATATATATATGTATATATATATATATATATATATATATATATATATATAATAAATATGAATTTTGGAGAATTGATTTTTCAATTACCATCGACAGTGAAAAAAAACATAAATATTGAGAAAATTCGTGTTAGAATTATTAATCTTTCTTTTTTCGGTCATATTTAATAATATATATATATATATATATATATATATATATATATATATATATATATATATATATATATATATATATATATATATATATATTTTATGAAGGTGGAGGCGCTGTAGTGGTTGACTTTAACAACGTACATAAAGCGGGGGAATATTGAAGCGATATAAGGAAGGGGAACGGTGTTTAAAGAGATTAATTAAATAATTGATTACGTTTTTAGAAACTTCTCTGGCGAATTATTACAAGAGGGAGGTGAGTAAAGGACGGACGGGTGAACTCAAGTCTGAATTAAGATGAAGATCAAAAGTCTATGACCGAGGGAGAGGGTGAACGGTTTGTGACGTGGGAGAAGGGCAGTGAACGGGTTCCTTCAGGAGGGCACGGTGTAGGAGGTACTGTGAGGGAGGCACGGTGTAGGAGGTACTGTGAGGGAGGCACGGTGTAGGAGGTACTGTGAGGGAGGCACAGTGTAGGAGGTACTGTGAGGGAGGCACGGTGTAGGAGGTACTGTGAGGGAGGCACGGTGTAGGAGGTACTGTGAGGGAGGCACAGTGTAGGAGGTACTGTGAGGGAGGCACAGTGTAGGAGGTACTGTGAGGGAGGCACAGTGTAGGAGGTACTGTGAGGGAGGCACAGTGTAGGAGGTACTGTGAGGGAGGCACAGTGTAGGAGGTACTGTGAGGGAGGCACAGTGTAGGAGGTACTGTGAGGGAGGCACAGTGTGGGGGGAGTTGTAGAGCAGGAAAATTAGAAGGAAAATGTTAAAAAATTAACGGTATTGTGAAAAAACTTAAAACAACCTTTTAAAGGCTATGTAGGTTAAGTTAGGTTTGATCAAATTTCTATATTAGTTTTAACTCAAGAGAAATTTAAATCATATTTAATATGGAATGATAAAGCTTTCCATTATAAGACGTAATTACTCTACATAGCCTCTCCTCCTGCTCCACACTCCCACTCCTGAGCCACACTCCCACTCCTGAGCCACACTCCCACTCCTGAGCCACACTCCCACACCTGCACCACACTCCCACTCCTGAGCCACACTCCCACACCTGCACCACACTCCCACTCCTGAGCCACACTCCCACTCCTGAGCCACACTCCCACACCTGCACCACACTCCCACTCCTGAGCCACACTCCCACTCCTGAGCCACACTCCCACACCTGCACCACACTCCCACTCCTGAGCCACACTCCCACCTCCTGAGCCACACTCCCACTCCTGAGCCACACTCCCACACCTGCACCACACTCCCACTCCTGAGCCACACTCCCACCTCCTGAGCCACACTCCCGCCACACACACTCCAAGCTTCCTGTGTTCCAGGAACCATTACCGTCAACAAGGGAGAAGATACAATCAACTCTGGATATCCTCATGCTCTCCTAATAGAATTGTACGACTAACCATTAGAGTGTGGAGTCCACCCTCTTTCCCTGTGCTTTGCTAACTGTGTCTACGGGTGGCTAGACCCGGCCCTTCAACTCCACCATTAATCTATTCCTCATGTCTATTTTCCACACTCTCTTTAAGTTACGAATGTAGATCCATTCTACGACTGCAGCTTCAAGGTTGGTACATTACCACCAACGTTCATGGGAGCATTTCTGTAAGTTTCTCTTGTTCAATTGTGTTTTCAATCTCCAACCTTGTTCTGTTGTCTTACTTGAACGTTCCCGGAAAGAGAGTATTAATATCACCGTCATCATTTATTCATCTCAGTATCTTATTCATCAGGATAATTACACTTCATGTACTTATGTTTTCAAGTTCTTATCTTAATCAGTTATTTTATCTTTATACTCTAACATTTTGTTTTAGCATCGTAGTAAGTCTTAGGATTATTTATTTATGACTTGTTCGATGAAGGTATTTATAATATTATTATGTAGAGGATGAGTCACGTTGGTGAAGATATGATGAGCAGACATCAGAAGATGAACACATCTCACGCTCTTTCATTATTTCTCTGCCTCTTTCTTCCTCTCTTCTATCACACGACTTGATAATGATCCAGGACGGACCGAAACGTCGTCGTTTCTTCATTTTCTGATGTGTGGTTTGGTCATTAAGTTATTAATAACCTGTTGCTTAGATTTATAAATATCTTTCTTATATGTTTTGTTGATGAAGACGATGAGTGGCAGTAACGGGGCTGAAGATATAATGACCAAACCACACATCAGAAAATGGAGAAACGACGACATTTCGGTCCGTCTTGGACCGAATTAAGTCTTGTAATCGTCTTAATAATGGTCCATTACACGACATGATTATTGCCCAGAGAAGACGAAAACGTTTTCGTGTCTCGGTTTTCGAAACGTTTTTTGGGGGGAGCCGGTCGGCCGAGCGGACAGCACGCTAAACTTATGATCCTGTTGTCCTGGGTTCGATCCCAGGCGCCGGCGAGAAACAATGGGCAGAGTTTGTTTCATCCTATGTCCCTGTTACCTAGCAGTAAAATAGGTACTTGGGTGTTAGTCAGCTGTCACGGGCTGCTTCCTGGGGGTGGAGGCCTGGTCGAGGACCGGGCCGCGGGGACACTAAAGCCCCGAAATCATCTCAAGATAACCTCAAGATAACCTCCATTTTCTGATGTGTGGTTTGGTCATGTTTTGTACAAGTTGCAGAATGCAGTTAATTTGAAATATTTATCTTTATATATATATATATATATATATATATATATATATATATATATATATATATATATATATATATATATTTATTTTTATATATATTTATATATATATTTATATTATATATTTATATTTATTTATGATTATTAACGTTAAATCACCGCCGAAGTACTTTGTCTTCTGAGTCCTACAGTGAAATTATCTTTTAATAATATATTGTTCTGGCCTTCAGTAACCCAAAGATAATCACACTTGTTGGCACTATAGCAGGTTTACGTCAGCCTGTGATGACGTGTAATCTTCTTTAGTTTATCGTCTTGTCAGTTTACCATTATTAAGTGTATAAGAAACAAGGACAAAGGTGTGTGTGTGTGTTTCTGTTTGTGTGTGTGTGTGTGTGTGTGTTTGTGTATGTGTGTGTGTGTTTGTGTATGTGTGTGCATGTGTGTGTGTAGTGTGTGTTTGTGTGTGTGTGTGTTTGTGTGTGTTTGTGTGTGTGTGTGTGCGTGTTTGTTTGTGTATGTGTGTGCATATGTGTGTGTGTAATGTGTGTTTCATTGTGTGTGTATGTGTGTGTACATATTTACCTCTCTCTAGTTGTCAAGACTTGTGTGTGTTTAGCTTCAGCAGGCTAGCTGATATGCTCCGGGACTCAATGGATCTATTATGTTCGTATTTGTTAATACGTATTTGAGAATTAAGAGGAATCACTAACCATAATAGACGTATATCGTCAACTTTCAGCTTTAAGCGTATTTCAGCTTAAAAACTCAGCTGGAAGAAAATTTAGGAACAATTTGAAAGAACTTTGACAAGCCTCCTGCTTCCTGTCCCCATCAACGGTCAATAGCGATGTTGGTCATCAAACAAATTCGGGTAAATACGTTCAAAGATAAAAGTAAGTGAAATCTTATGGTGCATTCCGTAGAGTTGTACGCCAATTTTGTTCCTACCAAAATTTGCCAGTGCCGACTACTAAACATATGGTCCTGTATGACTAACCATCCTGCGAGATAGAGACTTTATTACCACTGCTACCTTATTCAATCTTGTGTTGATGATATCCTCAAAATGCATCCGGAGTCTGCCAGTGCAGACTGCCTAACACATGCCTCTGTATGACTAACAAGCCTGTGTGATGGGATTTTATAGCATCACCTAGTTAGCTTTTTTGACACACTGTACTCCACTTCATATAGTCTAGGGTAAGCTGCACTAATGCAGATGTACCTAATGTATTAATGAAAAAAATATGCAAATCGCTCATCAGACATTGCGACACAGTAGTCACCAAGATCAGATTCGGTTACCGTCACCTGTAACAGGTGGCTACAGGTAACGGATCTCCCAACCCTCAGCACTCCAGTTGCAAAATCTGTGAACAGGAACTGGGGTCATAATCTCACACACTTCATAATTGAATATCCAGTCATTAGACCCCTTCACACTTCACATGACTCTGTGTATCTGGCCATCCTACGTCATGCGAAATTTCTAGTATTATCACATAGTTTGTGTCGAGAACTAGCTATGTAACTCTTAATATAGTCAACGGTTGGTGTATTCATACAAATGTATCTGAGTTAAATAAGTTAAAAATAAAATATATTGTAGAAATGTTATGCAGAAAACCTTCATACCTGTGTCTCATACACCAACAGTCAACCTGACAGTAAGTTACATAGAAGGAAGTATATAGACTCAATCAGACGGGAAGTTAGAACAAGCTTCACAAGTTCTGTATATGAAAAACTCTGTTTTCCCTAATGCTTAACAAACCATAAGGAAATGAATATGAACAAAAGAGGTGAGAGTTATCTATGAGCTGTTGCGTACAGTAGCGTCACTTATCAGTGGCGTCACTTAACAGTGACGTCACTTAACAGTGGCGTCACATAACAGTGACGTCACTTAACAGTGGCGTCACATAACAGTGACGTCACTTAACAGTGGCGTCACATAACAGTGGCGTCCACTCACCAGTGGCGTCACTTACCAACTCCCGCAAGCCGTAAATAATATCAAAGACAACAACATCGCGGCCAAAGCAAAATGGAAATACAAATTTATGTTCTATTTTCTGAGTTAATTTTGAGTTACTGTAGTCCAATTTTTGCCAATTTATTAGTTATTACAGAAAATAACTCACAGACAATATCGTAAACATTAAAGCTGAGTTCATGTGTAATCCTTTTAGACTTATTACTCAGTTCATGCCCAAATATCTCTAGAATATCCGATTAAAAAAATATTAGCATTATGTTTAAATAATTTCCTAAGCTTTAGAATTAGATTATAAGACTTACATTGTTGTTTATAAATGACTCTAAAAATATTCTAACAAATCTAAAAATCTTCAATACATGAAGAATTAGAGTAGAATTACACTCTAAACCCTTTCACCTGATTATTGGTCATCGAGGCAGCAATAGTTTAATGGCAATGGGAAGGTGGTGAGAGGCAGCAGAGGGTGTAACAGGCTGTGAGAGGCAGCAGGAGTGTACCAGGCTGTGAGAGGCAGCAGGAGTGTACCAGGCTGTGAGAGGCAGCAGGAGTGTGCCAGGCTGTGAGAGGCAGCAGGAGGGAGAGGACGCCCGGTGGATAGGTGGATGGTGAAAGGAAGAGAATGGATGTAAGTGGCAAGAAAAATAATGTGGATATATATATAAATAAATATTATATGACGTATGAAATGTGGGCTTCACTGTTCATAGAGTGTCAAATCGGATTTTAGTTTGCGGTTAGCGACATTGATTCAGCATCGATGACGCTTATTTACCGTCGCTAAAGTGGATTCAACGTCAATGTCGTTCATTCTACTTCAATAATGTTCCTTTAATGTTATTCGATCGTCTGAGAAATAATAAGATTAAGGGAGTGAGAGAGGGAAGGTTGGAAGGTTAGGGAAGTTGAGAGAATGTGTTTGCGAGGAAGAGAGAGGCAGAGAGAACACGAGGGATAGAGAGAACACGAGGGAGAGAGAGAGAGAGGCAGAAAGAATAGGAAGGAGTAAGAGAGGCAACGAAAACGGGACAGAGGAAAGGAGGCAAAGGGAACGGGAGGGAAGTAGAAACGCAGAAGAAATGGGAGGGAAAAAGAGAGGGAGAGAGAGAGGAAGATACACAGAAAGACAGTGAGAGACCCGGGAACCACCGGGTAGCCCATTTAGTACAGATATAGACGAGTTTAATTGTGTATAAATAGGAGTTGCATATGCCCAATAGAACAGGAGTTCCATTGCGCATATTTAATAACGGTTATCTTCTTCCAAAATGCAGAATAATTTGATATAATGTTTCTCAATTGTCGATCAGAGGCATAAAAAAAAGACTCACAAAGTGCCCCTTCGTCTCTCCTATTTGCACTACATAACAGCACTTACACTGATAATTAGCTGACGGCCACAGCTCTCAACGCACAAACTCAGTAACAGGAAGATCATTAAATTGTTTTTCCTTGGCATCAGAGTCTACGAGGAGTGTAGTGTGTTGACGAAACAAGTGCATCAGTCCACGAGGCACACTCGGGAAGTTTTTAAAATAATATTACCTGAGGTAAACTTAAGGAAAGCGAATTATGTGTCAGAATGGTTGGAATTTGGTTTTTCGAATTTAATTTATTTTAAATTATTTTTGTTTTACTGTAATGTTTTTATTGTTTTTATCGTGTGGGCATTGTTTATCTTTGGTATCATTATATTTTTTGTTTGGAATATGATGATGGTATAAGTTAATAAAGTTGTTTTAATAAAAAAGAGTAAGAACATGACATTTTTCCAAGCTTATAATAACGCTGTGAAACCTACTCAATAAGTTTACAACAGTCTGCAGAGCAACAGTAACTCTTCCTTGGCCTGTGGTGCACCCTTCAGGAAGGCAGGATATGAGACTTCCTTCATTCCATCCTTCACTTCCTTCCCTTCCTCCTTCACTCCATCCTTCGTATCTTTCTTTAATGATCACAAATAATCTTTAAAAAGGCGAGTACTATTTGAATTTACGAAGTTATATATATAATATCAATATCCAATATTTTATGTCTATAGAGATGTTTATACGTAGAATTTTTTAGATAAATTCTCTAGCAAAATTACATTGGTGATTTCAACAAAAAGAATAAATGTTGTATTTGTTTTGCCCCTAAAATTAAATTCCTGGTTGTGCCACTATCTCTGGAAATGTTGACTTGTTCAATATTATTATTGGTGATAAAATTTTACACCATGGCATTTTGTTGACCCTTCGTGGTGTACGCGAGGCAGTAATACCATTCCCTTCTCACTGAACCTTAGTCGCTACCCAGGCGAAATGTTTACAGTTAATCTAAATATAAATTCCAATCTAAAAAACGGTAATCTTGAATGACATATGAAAAGAAAATAAGGCATATCTTCAGTGTAAACAGTGTACTCGATACCGTTGGTATCTTCCAAGCGTCCTCCAACATAAATTTGACCTGAATGGTAAAAGTGGAATTCCTGATGTGTATTGAGATGACGGTCTCCACCCTTGTACCCTACACAGACCAGAGGGGGAATGTTAGCTGGTTACACTCATTCGATTTTCCTTGTGTGGTGTTGATCACTTTGATGGAGCTTTGTTTATGGCAACATAAGCTCTCCAAATACCAGAAAATTCCGATATAGGCCGCGTTCAGGAGTTCTGAGCAAAGGAGTTCATCACCCTGACCACAACAGTACTCAGAACCCGGCTCCAACAGGAAAAATAACCATAGCAGTATAACATAAAACCCGTCACGATGACTACTTCGGTACTCCGTCTCGTCACGGAGAGTGACAACCATGTATTACCGCTGACTACCTGTTGTTCAGGAGTAGATAGAAACAACCATGCATTAAAACTGATTACCAGTCATACAGGTGAAGAGCCTCGTTACCTTAGAGTGTAACAACAGAGATTTCATACATACAAATAGACTATTCATACCATCACGAATTGGACTGAATTGTAGACGAACGGATACGTTTGTGACCACTGAAGATAATATTCTACATAATAAAGTTTTCAGATATTTACAGAATTCAATTTTCTCCTTCAATCCCACCTACTCCTTCAAGTTCCTTCCCCGTCCCCTTCCACTCCAGCTCTTTCCCTCTCAACTCACATTTCATCACTGGACAAATGTATAAATGTGTAAACAGCGGCGCATTTCCCCCCCTCTACAGGAATGTGCAGCTCCTGCAGAGTAACAAGGTGTCAGGCAGCCTCTGACAGGACACGTATCTTCATGAAGGGCTGCCAGTATCCCTCTCCACCCTCCTGACGTCCTGGAATATTTCTTCCTGAAGAGTTACTGCTACCCTTACCGATCCTGTTGGTGTCCAGGAAAATCTATTCCTGGCGGAGTCACACTGCCCGTCTCGACGATCCTGTTGATTAAGCCTCCTTTTGATGTGTCCCTGCTGTCCTACCCTGTCCTACTGACGGGCATAAGGAGGCACAAGTGACAGAAGACAGACGGGCACTAGAGTCACCTTGACAGCACCATTTTAAAGTACATCACTCCATCATTCGGGCCGATAAATTGATTTGGTGTACCCAGAGGACAAACTTACCTGAGAATAGAATATTTTCACACCCAAATAAATTCAACACCTTACCTCTCGTGTGCGAGGACAATAATGTGAGTTTATAATGAAACAGAACCATTTAGGTCAATAGTAGTCTGGGAACGATCATAACATCATATGAAAAACCAAAGATTGGATTAAGAACTCTTAAGCTAAGATCTGGAATAGAAGCTCAAAGTTAAGATCTGTAACAGAAGATCTGAGCAAATATGGGTGAAAGGGAGGGAATTATGTGGAAAAAGCACCAAGCCATTATTATTACATAGCACTTGGAAGGGGTCAGGATAAGGATTTCTGATGGGACAGAGGGAGGGAATGGTGCCCAAACACTTGGACGGTCGGGGATTGAACGCCGACCTGCATGAAGTGAGAACTCATAGCTTGGACCTGGAATAAAAGCTCCATTGTCCATACCCTCAATGCCCTTCCAGGTCTCAAAGAAAAAAAGCGATGGGTTGATAATGATAAAGTAATAACACAAAGAAAAGGTGGTAAATGCGACCAAAAAATAGAAAACGAAGAGCGTCAGCTCAGGACCTCTCACTAAACCAGACCTGAACATTTTTACAATGTCTCGCTTCACCCAGTGTCTCTCTCTCTATCGAAACTTTTTTACATTTCATTGTAATGATAAAATTGAAAAAACAAGGAATGAATAATGGAATAGAGATATGCAGTACTCGTAAAGCTTATTGATCTTAGTGAAGGAAAAGTGTGACACCATTAAACTCACGTGATGGATCACCTTATTGGAAAGAGATATTTCTGTATTTATGATTCGTAGCCTTGAAATGTACCGAGGTTTGATGTGTGTGTTTACTATTTGTGTCGTAGGATCGAGCTCTTGGACCCCGCCTCTCTAGCCAATCTATTTTCCTTTATTATATATACTACGTATATTTATCTCTAAACACACACACACACACACACACACATGTCAGAAGTCCGTATCTCTAAAGAGCACAATAAAGTAACCATCATAACTGCAATAAAAATGACAGATTGAATAACAAGAAACTGTCAAACAAGAGATGCTACACCACTGATGATACTTTTCAAGACACTAGTACTCTCTAGAGTAGAATACTGTTGCACAGTGTTCGTCCCTTTCAAAGCCGGATTACATTGCTAAACTGTAGAGCGTGCAGAGCTTATTTACCGCTACAATTCACTCAATAAACCATCTAAATTATTGGGACCGACTATAATGCCAATATATATGTATTCTCAAGAGCACAAGCAGGAGAGATACATAATAATTTGTATATATACAGGCGATGAGTCACAATAACGTGGCTAAAGTATGTTGACCAGACCACACACTAGAAGGTGAAGGGACGACGACGTTTCGGTCCGTCCTGGACCATTCTCAAGTCGATTGTGATCGACTCATTCTCACAATCGACTTGAGAATGGTCCAGGACGGACCGAAACGTCGTCGTCCCTTCACCTTCTAGTGTGTGGTCTGGTCAATTTGTATATATACTTCCTACTCCTATATTACTTCCCACTCTCGACCTAATGTTTCTTAGCACCGTTTCAAGCACCGTTTCAAGCACTCTGTCCACTCTGCACACTCTGTAAACTCTTTGCTCTTTGAACACAATGTGCAGTCTGCACAGTCTTGACACTGTACAATCTGAGCACTCTGTATTCACTGTGCACTCTGAATACTCCGTACACTCGCTACATTTGAGCACCATGTGCACTCTGCTCAATCTGCGGGCTCTCAAATCATCGGTACCTCGGGTAATTAATATGAATTATTGTTTTTTGGGGGATTAAATTGTAGTCACTGAAAGATAGGTTAAAATTTCCAATCTCACTTTAACAGTAAAGGTTATTGGCAGTGAAATAGAAGTCCAACGAAAGCTTCGTTAAATTACTCGTTATTATTCATAGAAAAAGTTATTTGAGTTAGTTGTGACTGTTACTGTATGTTATGTCTGATTAGTTGGAAAGTTTGTTTGTTAATTAGTTAATCTGCGTTTGTTAAGGTCCACAAATTTCGGTTAATTGGTCCATCCGTTTCAGGGAGACAATAACAGGAAAAGGTATGTAAATTTAAATATAATTTCCATTAGTATAATAACAATAGTAAATTGATATGATTTAAGCTCTTTATAAAATGAATCCAACTTGTTAAATTCTAATTTATTTTGCAAATGACTAGTTATCCTCTACGTAAGTAATTAAGGTAATTACCAAGCATTAATCCCGTCTGTCAATACGGGTCAATAATAAGGTGAAGAACTATGCTGTTACTTCCCAAGTATACTGAAGTGATCTAATGCCTTTCAAAATGCCGCATTCATCAAATCTCACATTTGTATTCAAAATGTAATTGGTTAATTACGAGTTAAATAGCCAATACATATTCGTATTGCCCCAGTGAATAGCATTAAATCACCAGGAACGGCAGTAATCACTGGGAACAGCGCTTGTTCCCAGTGATTACCACACCCAGACTTTGTGTCAGCACCACCTGGTAAACCATCTTTAAAAATATTACAATTTGCCATTCATGTTGGTTTGATAGTGATTTAGCTCTGCGATAATTACTTAGGAATACACACTCCGATATTCTCCGATATGAAGTTCTTTTGTTGAGAAAGAGAGGAGTGTAGTGAGTGGTGCAGTTGAGCCTTGGAGGATAATTGTGTGTTGCTCTCAGCCTGATTGAACTACTTGTGATTCTAACTTATGGAGATAGGAAGAGACTAGATTCTACACTTATAGTGGAAGAGACTATACTCTTCACATTATGGCAGGAAGACACTGCAAATCTATTTTTATAGAAACAAGTCGACAGGTCGACTTGTTTCCAGTTCTCTCTGTCAAAGCTTGTCAAGCTTTTCTTGACAAGTTGGGTTAGATCAGGTCTGGATTGTTATAATTGATTACGTTAAAGTTAATGTTAAATTGATTTGAATTAATGCTGGTTTTCAGTTAGTTTAAGTTTTTTAGGTTTTCAGTTATGTGAGGTAAGGCTACGCTGGCCGGGGGTGGCAGCTCAGACAACGCTGTTCTGTTGTTCGCTTAAACTTGTTACATTTTGTCATTCATAATTGTTCCATGAACATTTACTGGACTAAGTTTTAATTGTTTGAATTTTTCTTCTAATTTTGTTATAAGTATTATAATTGAAACTTTATGTATTTAGGCGTTTAACATATGTTCAAATTACGCAGGTATTTTTCCTGATATCGGGGTCATTTATTTACGAGTTTTTTTATAATGAATACTTATACAAGTAAAATATTTATAATAGCTTTCTAAGGGATTCTTGAATTATGAACTTCCACTTGTTAGTTAAATTTTACCAACAATTAAGGATTTTCTGTACATAAAATTTATAAAATTAGTGAAATTTATAATATTCGCCAAGAACACAACAACATATTGTAGAGAACTAACTCACAGCTACATTCCTTTTTTGGTGTTGAATAATATGTGTATGTATTATGAGGATCTAATACATGCTGGTGATATCTAAATCCTTCAAAGTGCGAAGTTATCTCGTGCAGCCAATCATAGAGGCAGTGGCGTCGTCTCACCAGGAGCCTCGCTGGTCGCTCCCGCCATCTGTGTGCTGCTGGGAGCACCTTTCCCCTCGAATGAAATTGCTGTAATCCTCAGAGAAAGGCTGAAGCTTCCATCCTCCAGACAAAAGCTCAGGAGGATGGAAGAAAGAATTGGTTGTTTTGGCTGCACTCGATGCTTTGTACCTCTTCACAAGGTGCCTGTCTTTACCCAGACTTACCTAATTCGTAAAGTGCTCACCATCTTATGACATGTCAAACTCCTTAACGTAATGCCCATGAGAAGATTTTAACGACTTGGAATATGACCAATGGGACCAAGCAACCCAGTTGGAATCGGTAAATAAGAAAAAGATGTCGTTCTATTGTACTTAAAAACCTTCTCTGGTATTTATGTTCCCAAATTCACTGAAGGAGCCAGCCAGGGGGAACACTCTTGCTAGCTCTTCATCCCGAAAAAAATTTACAACCGACTGCAAACAGACCCTTTATGATAGTCCCATAGTGGAGAACATTGCCTCAGCAAGCTTAAAAGCTTCTGGGAAGGACAAATGCACCTTTCCTCGCTGTGCAAGCCCCCTCATGCTGGGGACTTCCTGTTGGTTGTCCACATATCTTGGGCATCCACCTAGAGCATCACGCCTTAAGTATTGTCATTGATTGTCATTGTATGCTCATTGATTTATGCCTAGCCACGCCTATCTCAACCCAACGACAGTGTATCTACTGTTATGAATTGGCAGACAAATACGGCATCTATGAAAGACTGCTAGACATGATGAAGTCACTGACATTAAGAGAAGTTTAGCTACGGCCAAGTGTCGAGTAAAAGGAGAATCTCAAATGTTCAGACCTGACAAGCGTCACAACTGCCCAGGTGGCGTTACCCTGCACCCATGGAGGGATAAGATATTGGGGAGGGGGAATACGTGTGTGTATCTTTAATTGATAATATCTATCCAAGATACAATGACTAAACGCAGCGAGGATGCCACCTTCACGGAGACCCAGAAAACGTATAAATACAGGCGTCTAGAATATTGTTAAAGGTTCGTGCCTATATGCTCTGAGACCCTGAGCGCCTGGGGTAAATGTCCACATAAGTTTCTTAAATAGGTTGGAGAGGAACTCATTAGGCAAACCAAAGACCGAGGAGTAGCAAGTTTCCCGTTGGAGCGCTCAGTGTCGTGATCGAGAGGGGAAATGCTTACCGTAACCTGTGCCAGCACCTCACTTCACTTCACAGCTGAATGAGGTTATTGAACAGTGATTGCGAGATATGTATGTATCCGATAAGAGAATTAACGCAATGTAATAACTCAAGTAAATATATAAAAATGTATGAAATGATATAAACCTATGAGAGGTAAGAGAAAATAATACGCAACAAGTGTTCAGGGAGAATCTGTAAGGTCAAGTATCCTCATAACATTAATTTTCTTCTCCGAGGCTAAGGGTCCCAATATCTGAACCAGAGATGGCACCCTGATATTTATGTATTTGTAAATATAATAATATATATATAAATATTTATAATATATGTATATATTATATATATAGTATATATAATATATATATTTATATATAATAAAGACATACGGCCAAACATTATATGTTTATAATGTTCGTCCGTATCTCCATATTGATGATGTTATTAGTGCCTGTCAGCACAAGTAATGTATTGTACGGCCCAGGTTAACTACACTCTTTGATGTCAGAAAAATTTACTGTTTACTGAGGAATTATGTGATGGCCATAATCACATAATTCTCTCTCTCTCTCCTCCCACATTGTAGGACCTGGGAGGAGAGAGAGAGAGAGAGAGAGACAGAGAGAGAGAGAGAGAGAGAGAGAGAGAGAGAGAGAGAAGTAATAGACACGACATAAACATAACCCTATCACCAGTATGCCAACTTAAGACCCTTCAGTACTTAACAGTACCTTATAACATAATATCTCTTTATAGTGGAAGTTTCATATCTAGAAACAGCGTTTTCGGGCGAAATTGCATTTCCGCGCATTTCAGAAGCCTTTGCAATCCCTTCCAATGTGATCGTTCCCGACGGCCAGCTTTCATTCCATAATTGCTCTTCTATTTAGATTTTAATTTGGTTGAAATTTAAAAGAAATAATTTTATCGGAAATTGTCTTGATAGTCCTTGCACAATTTTCACTGAAGTGAAGAAGCAATCTGGCCTTAATTGGGTTGCTAATTGTTGCTGTTGCTCCTGGTTGCTATTAATGTTGTTAGTGTTGTTGTTGCTGTTGCTATTACTGCTGCTGCTGTTGCTGCTGCTGTTGTTACATTGCTCGTCTCTTAGCCATAGCAGCTCACCATGCGGGTGACTTCCTATTAGCAACCACATTGTCAACAACTGGCACGGGTCCCACGCCACACTGGCTCTCCACCTACCAGCAACAATCCACTGTGAATATCTAAGTATTTGCGGCGAAGTGGTGGCTGACAGGTACGGCAAGCAGGGCCTGCTCTGTCAAAGCTCAGACAACACAGTAGTGAAGTTACTGCCATCGTTAGGAGCCTTACCACAGCTGAATGTCCAGTAGAGAGAGAGGGAGAGAGACAAAGCCCAGACCCTAAAGGGCTGTAACTCTCAAGCGCCTGTTGGTCGCCCAGATGGCACAGGGATCTGGATCGACATAACAATTTTGTCCCCATTGCCTCGTAGATACTTGGTGCATAGGATAAAAGTGTCACTTGTTTATTGAAGGATCTGGGTTCTAAGCTATTCGAAAAGCAAGACTGCCTATTGCATTCCTGCTTCCTGCCCGCTATCTGAGGAGCTGGAGGAACTTGACAGTCAGTGATAACTGGCTGTGTATCTTGTATGTTATCAATGTTCTTGCCCATTTTATGTCATCAAGTCTAAAATAAAATAAAATAATGACAATATATAAAGGGGTGGGAGGAGAAGACAATATGTGAGCTCACCTTAGGAATTGCCAAGACTCCCTCGTGTCCTCTATATCCTTTGAGGCTCAGGCTCCCAACAACCACAATTAAAGGTGGAACCTGTTTAAACAAAAGGATATATATATATATATATATATATATATATATATATATATATATATATATATATATATATATATATATATATATATATATATATATGTGTGTATATATGTATATATATGTGTGTGTGTGTGTGTGTGTGTGTGTGTGCGTGTGTGAACGTTTGAATGGCCCCCAAGCCAACAAAGAGCTATGAACACTATCACGCAACCAGGATTCGAACCTGCGTCACCAGGGTTCACAACACTGGTGTACATAGCAGTAATGCCACTCCACCAGCCAATGCCTTTTCAGGGATATTGTAATGGTAATTGGCTGCCGGTGGTGAGGTGCAAGGGTTTTATCTGCATTTGAAACAACAGCAGAATTAAAGCGGAGAGCTTCAGCAGACTCAGTTAAAGTTACTCTGGTGCCAGTGATCTGAATGTGTACATTGTGCGCTTAGAACGAGAGAGAGAGAGGGAGAGGGAGAGAAAGAGAGAGAGAGAGAGACAGACAGACAGACAAAGAGAGAGTGTGTGAGATAAACAGGCAGAAAGAGAGTAGCTCAGTCGATTAAGGCAGTGTCTGGGATGCTCCCGGACGCAGGTTCGAATCCTCGTCACGGCCCTTGTGGATTTGTTCAGGCAGAAAGAGAGTTGGAGCGAGAGAGGAAGAGAAAGAAATATCGAAATTACAAATATGATAATTTCTGTAATCTTGTTACCGGAATTCCTCAAACTTATGGCACGTATTTTGAGCCAAAGGTTAGCTGCCACGACGCTCTGTTCCTTCAACTGCTTACACGTCTTGTAAGATAATGGCTAAAAACACAAAATGTTATTCAATGTAAATTGTTAGTCCCTGCACCGCCTGGGACTAAATACCAGCCTGATCAACCAGGCTGTGATTTATGCGTCAGGCTGCGAGCAGCAGTGTCCAACTGCCCAGTTGACCAGACAACCAACCGGGAAGCCTGGTCGGAGACCGGGCCGCGGGGCCTGTCATCCTCGGAACCCCTACAAGGTAGACACAAGGTAGGTAAGTAGCACCTTACATTGCTGCAGGTAACTAGGGAAGTTGAGGTCGACATTGGGTCGAGGTCAACCACCGTTGGACACTTGTCACACAATCACGAATCACCTTAACACGTTTAATGAGGCTAGCCCCAAGCCTCTGTCCTCAATCCTCGAATAAACAAAAAGACAAACAGACATTCTTTGATAGATATAGATAAATGGAGTACTCGTCCCCATAGATATAGATAAATGGAGTACTCGTCCCCATAGATATAGATAGATGGAGTACTCGTCACCATAGATATAGATAGATGGAGTACTCGTCACCATAGATATAGATAGATGGAGTACTCGTCACTATAGATATAGATGGAGTACTCGTCACCATAGATATAGATAGATGGAGTGCTCGTCACTAATTTGGGATTTATGTAGAGGGTCTTACTTGAAGCAGTTAGAAAATGTTCGTCAGGTCGGGCTAAGCATGTAATGGTCGGGCTAAGCATGTAATGGTCGGGCTAAGCATGTAATGGTCGGGTTAAGCATGTAATGGTCGGGCTAAGCATGTAATGGTCGGGCTAAGCATGTAATGGTCGGGCTAAGCATGTAATCGTCGGGTTAAGCATGTAATGGGTAGGAAAGTTAATTCTAAAGCTTTTTGATTGCGGATGTGATCCATTGGCTTTATCAAGAAGGTATAGGAAAGTTTCAAGTATTTTTAGCAGTTCTCATGTGCAGTGACTTGCTATGCACCATTAAGGGTACTAGGCACAGTGCTTCTGTTCCTTCTTTAGTATCCATGGTGAGATTCCATTAGGGCCTACAACCTTTGTAACATCAAACTCAAGCAAATATTTCCTTACCTTCCCACTGGTAATCTCAAACTCCTCCAGTGGTGCCTGGTTAGATATTCTCTCTCCTATCTCAGCAACTTCTCTTTTTCTCTAATGTGAAGACCTCCTGGAATTTCTTATTGAGTTCCTCGCACTTCGTTGTCATTTGTAGTTGTTGTTTTCCGTCTGATGTGGTTGTGCAGCAATTTAGGTTGAGTCTTTACCTCACTTTACCTCTTTACCTCCCCTACCGAGGAGGTAAAGTCCACTCGGCCGACGAGAAACAACGGTTAGAGTTTCTTTCACCCTATGCCCAAGCTACCTAGCAGTAAAATAGGTACCTGGGTGTTAGTCAGCTGTCACGGGCTGCTTCTTGGGGGTGGAGGCCTCGTCGAGGACCGGGCCGCGGGGATACTAAAAAAGCCCCAAATCATATCAAGATAACATCAAGATAACCACTTGCTATGTCATTTTCGTACTGTCTTTCTGCCTCTCTTCTGAGGTACTCATGCTTGGCCCTCTGGTATTTTTCTCTGCTCTCAAGTGTCCTGTTATTTCTATAATTTTTCCCTGTCATTGTACTTAATTTCTTTGCCAGTTTACATCCTTAATTAAACCATGGGTTCCTCATTTGTATGTTGTTTCTTGTCTTTCATATTGGGGGAAACTTGTCTGCTGCCTCCTTACACTTCTGTGTGATGTAGTGCATCATCTCTTTCCTCTGAGCTCTGTTTCCCATGTTATATCTGTTATGAATTTTTTTTGTCTCCTCGCAGTTTCCTTTTCAGAATGCCAGCCTCTTGTTTCCTGGTCCCTTCCTTGAGTACGTTAACCCTCTTCTACCAAATACTCAAACATCAGTACACTGTGATCGCTCATTTCTAAGAGGACTTCGAAGATGATTTCCCCACATGTCGGAATCGTTCAGAGTGAATATCAGGTCAAGTCAAGCTGGTTCGTCATTGCCCTTCATTCTTGGTCCCCTGACATGCTGGCTTAAAGTGTTTTGTTGCCATATCCAATAGTTTACCTCTCCATGTTTCTTCACCTACATGCGGTTCTTTGTTCTCCCAGTCTATCTTTCCGTGGTTAAAATCCTCCATGATAAGCAGACGGGATCGATTTCTACATGTGACAGAGTCTGCCCTCTCAATTATAGTATTACCTGCTATGTTGTTTCTGTCATACTCTTGCCTGGGTCTTCTGTCATTTGATGGAGGGTTATATATCACTGCTTCTACTGCTCTTGATCCTCCCATCATCATGGTGCCTGTTATGTAGTCTCTGAACTCTTCACAGCTCGTGATAAACATCTCCTTGAATGCATTACTCTATCATCAGTAGGGCCACTCCTCCTCCTACCCTTCCTTCTCTCTCTCTCTCTCTCTCTCTCTCTCTCTCTCTCTCTCTCTCTCTCTCTCTCTCTCTCTCTCTCTCTCTCTCTCTCTCTCTCTCTCTTTACGTATTACAGTGTAGTCGTGGGGGAAATGCCAGATTTGTTATGATTCCTGATAGTTTTGTTTCTGTGAGTCCTATTACATATGGCTTCTCCTCTTGTGTTTACATATGGCTTCTCCTCTTCCTTTACCCGCAGAAGCTTGGTCTTCCTGGATAGGATTTCCGTCCTGTTAACATTATCCTCTGACCGGCATTCTATGAATACTATCCTGTGAACACCGTCCTGTGAACACCGTCCTGTGAACACCGTCCTGTGAACACCGTCCTGTGAGCTGTGTACCTACGACAGTCTCTCTCACGATTGTCATAAACCAACGTTTCCGTGGTCACGTTGTCAACAAAAGCCGCAAAATGTAAATTCAATTTCATGCAACATGCTCCTAAAAATTGCAATTAATCTCTTCTCTCTCGAACGTTAAAAAAAAAGCCTTTGTGCAAATAAAAAGGCGCGTTATCCTAATTTAATCACAAGCCAAAAATTCAACAGTCAAAAGTATTGAATTTTTGTTGAGGAAGACAATTAGCATTAATTGGAGGAGCTTGTGAAACACTGCAAAAAATTAACTAGTCATGACTTGACTGTTCATGTTTTGTGACGTTAGTAGTCGTCTATATATGGTCCAACGAACCTGTGCCATTTTCAGGGGATGTATGTTACGGGCTATTCATGCCCGTGCCACCTCTTGGGTGGCTTAATCTTCATCAATCAATCAATCAATCAGAGGAAGTATGATCGCGATGAGTGAGAGTAGCTCTCAGTATACCTCCTTCGCTGTCGATCTGTGGAACATAGTTTGGGTGGATATAAATAGAAACTGTCTCGTATGAGACAATAAATAAGTTTTCTTATTCCGTTATTATGCCTACAAATTAAGCTATTTATTATGCCTTAATTTTTATCTTCCTATGCAATATCATGATGAATATTTCATTTGAGGCAAGGGAAGCATTATAGATAAATATAACTAATATTCCTCCTAAGAAGATTAGGAAAAGGATATAGGATATTAAGCGATATCGGTACCACCTTTTCTAGATGGGGAAACAAATTATATTATGAGGTAACGTGAATATAGTAGACACCATTTTAAGTCTATATAGTTTACGTTCTTTAATAAAATAGTTTCTCATTCGAGGAAAGTTTTTTTCTGCCTTTCAGAAACCATGCATGAACTTAAATTCAATTCAGATGAAAATAGTTTATTCAAAGCTGCTGCAAAGTTTCCTGGGTTTGGGCTGGCGTCAGAGGCACCACCGTCTTGACTTATAATGATGAGGCTTGAATGTGATTATAATGAATAAGTAAGAACAAATTATAACATACTCTCTGTGAGTTATAATGAATAGTTAGATAGGTCTGATTAGTCTTAAGTCTCCAACGGGAGATTTATTTAGACCACTATCATAGCTTACTCACCACCCTGCAGGTATACCTGAGCACCACAATGGCTTACTCACCACCCTGCAGGTATACCAGACCACCACAATACCTTACTCATCACCCTGCAGGTATACCTGACCACCACAATACCTTACTCACCACCCTGCAGGTATACCAGACCACCACAATACCTTGCTCACCACCCTGCAGGTATACCAGACCACCACAATACCTTACTCAGCACCCTGCAGGTATACCAGACCACCACAATACCTTACCACCCTGCAGGTATACCTGAGCACTGAACATAATCCAAGACTAAAGTAAACTCTGAGTGTATTTACACTGAGAAGTGACTGAGCAGCTCAGGTACATATATGAGACGCTGTAATATGTTCACCTGTACTTGAACAATTAGTGTTTCCTACCTATTACCTGTGTTTATTTTTTACTCTCTCTTTTTATTCCTTTGTTCTCACACATTCCCGAAATCCTTTTTTGTTTTTCTTATTTTCTCTCGTTCGTATTGTTTAACTACAACTGTATGTCCTTAATTAACATGTTTCTTCTGTTCAGCAGCTGAATTGTATTTATACGCAAAAGCAAAAATACGCACTTTGTTATGCTTTAAATATAAACGCATTGAATGTATACACTGTTTTCTGGACTAATGTTGTGTTGGTTTGTACACTTTGGAAGGTAATAAAGTACACGTCAAACGCTTCATGGCACGTAGTGAGACCAGGTCGAGGTTCAGGCGGAATTAGTCATATTCGCCCATAAGGAACATGAAGGACTGGCAGGAACTATTATGTCTGGTTGTATGTTGACCAGACCACACAGGAGAAAGTGAGGTGGCGACGACATTTCGGTCCGTCCTGGACCATTCTCAAGTCAATCAAGTCGATGAAGGGAAAGTGAAGTCCCTTCACCTTCTAGTGTGTGGTCTGGTCAACATACTTCAGCCACGTTATTGTGACTCCTCGCCTGCATCTCGTTGTATTGGCTTGTAAAATGAGGTCGATGTTATATCAGTGATTTTATGTATGACTCTCACTTGGTAGAATTTTGATGTCATGTCCTTCGACGATGCTTTACAGGTCACGTTATTTGGTATTGTCAGTGAAGAGAGACGGCGTGTGTCGCAGTAGAGTTTGCGCCACGAAAAGTCACTATAGGTTCTATGAAGTCATAAAGTGTTCACTGTTATCATATTTCAGTCATCGCACACCTGGAGGTCTGCAAGCAGGGCAGAACCCAATTTTAAGCAGAAGTGATCTCTACAGAAATCTGTCATGCAGATGTCATCAGCAGTAAACAGATTTTTTGTTCAGAACTGACAGAAAATAGAGTGAACTACCGTGCAACATTACTGCCCTGAGACAGTAATCGTTGGTAGACGTCACTATCAACGACTCGTTTTATGGTTGTCTGATATCGAGCAACAAGTCATTTAGAAGACTCTGAAAGCAGAGTGGATTATTTATTTAATTCTGTTCTATCCACACCTGGCAGAACTGTGAGCACTGCGACAACTGGTTGTCCTCACAGTAGGCTGAGAGTCCCTACCGCTTGCGCTAGTCTACACGAGCAGTAGCAATACCTCGGAGTTGATCTTCATCTGGACAAGAGGAGAGACACACACACACTGGAACTGAGCATCCACTATTAATCTGAAGAGGAGTCACCTCACTGGAACAAGCAAACAAGTCCCTGGAAGTTACTGTGGAAGTTAGAGGAAATTGTATTTTCGTTTAATAGTGATGTGTAGTGATTTGGATGGTTTTGGCCACCACCACCACCACCACCACCACCACCACCTCACTTCACTTAACTTGTTCCAACCGTCTATCACTGTATGATACTGAGGTTAGATATGTGTGAATATTAACTGACATTGAGGTAATATTCATATTCGTGATTTTGTGAATTTAATGTAAATTAATATATGCCAGTGTTATGGATTAGTGTGTGTTTAGCAAGTCAGTTTTACAGTGGTGATAGCCTAATGGGGCGTGTACATGATTATTACCGACGTGTATTACTCTAAAGTATTATTAGAGAGGAGAACGCTGTGTAATGTATATATTGAGGTCATACAGCATTATTATCGACGGCTGTTACTGAAGCTAGACTTCACATATAGAGTGACCACTCTATAATAAATTAATATTTATTCAAGGAGTCTAGGATCTAATGTGATTTTGTTGCCATATGCTAGAATATCTAAGACTGCGAAATGCAGGCCTCAAGTTCATTTTGATGAAACAGTAAGATTCATTTCAAAAGGAGAGAGTAGCTTGTGGCCATTGATTTTGATTTTGTGTTAAATAATACCACTCAAAGACCCAACCAATGAGAAAATCTTATTCTGAGCAACATAGCAAGTTTCATATTGAACAAACTGTGAGAAGAACCACAACTTCAGTTGTGTGTGTTACAGAAAATGTGTTCAACTTCAGTTAGCTGAAGGATCCTATTGTTTATAATTGTTTATTGGAGGGTACCCAGCTTTTCCCTGTTCTGTGTGTCTTCTAACTGTCCATATATATAAATATATATATATATATATATATATATATATATATATATATATATATATATATATATATATATATATATATATATATCCATCTGTTTATTTATCTACCTACATATCCATCTATATATGTACATCCATCTATCCGTCTATCTCTCTATTTATCTGTCTTTCTACTCACACATCTATCAATCTCTCTTTCTAAAGTTCCATCTATCTATCCATCCATCTTCCTACTCATATATCAACCCTCTATCTATCCATATATCCATCTATCCATCCATCTAAATGTCCATATCTCTATCTATCCATCTATTAATTTATCCAACCATCTACTCATCTATATATCCATCTATATATCCATCTATCTATTCATCTGTTTCCATCCATCTGCCCATTTATCTATCCATCCATTTATCTCTTCATCTATCTACCATCCATCTACTCATCTATCCACCCATTTATCTACGTCCTCCACACTTCCCCCTCGTTTAATCCTCTTAAACCCCACCACCCGTCTCATCCTTCCCATCTTCCTCTCTCCCCCTTCCTCACTTCTCCCCCCGTCCCATTATGCCCCATCACCTTTCCTTCATCAACCCCCCCCCCACCCTCTCAGTTCCCTACCGTGGCATGAAGCAGTCTCACTTCCACTAATATCTCACTAATGAGGATTCATCTCTGTATATATATATATATATATATATATATATATATATATATATATATATATATATATATATATATATATATATATATATATATATGAACACAAACTGTATTTTCAGGCTAAACGTTGTTGCAAATTGCCTTCACTTGCGGGTTGGACCTGTGTGTGTATGCATTATTAACAGCTCAGGAATTCCAACAATATCAAGCTTGCTTGACACGACTTCTTCTTCTTCTTCTTCTTCTTCTTCTCCCCCTCACTGAGTATTTTACATGTTCCACGTTATCTGATTAGAACAATTGGGAGATCAGAGTGGCCGGAGGAGATGCTTAACCCTTACTCTTAGACACTTCTGGCATGGCCACCAGGAGGAAAAGTCTTGGTTTTCATGCTTTCATCTTCTGTTGTCAATATTTTGAGATCTAACTGACTTTTAAATTGTTTATTGTTTCTGGTGTCAAATCATGAAAATGTACAGCATTTTTCCCCATCTCCATGTGCTCCACACCATCTACCTTCACCACCATGTGCTTCACACCATCCACCTTCACCACCATGTGCTCCACACCATCCACCTCCCTCACCCTACATCCACGGGCCCCCCCTCCCAAAAAAAATAAACAGCTACACGTGCCAAAATTCCCCAAAAGTGTTCGTATAATATTAAGTTACACGCAACATACCTCTTTCCCAAGGCTCTCAACCCCCGTCACCTTCCCTACCTAACACTACCCCACACCGAAACCTCAACCATATCGGCGGCATAAATGATGAGAATGGACAGAAAGAAGTGTGTGTTTTATAGTAATGTTCACCAACATGGATGGAATCACAGAGAAAACCATTGAATTTATATGAAACGGACAAATGAGTTTAGCAAACAAAACTACCAGGATTTATAATTAATGAATTCTGCCAAAATTGACATGTTGTCAGAGATGAAATAAATAGGGATATGTTGAAGCTGGACAAGGGTTTGGGATCAGATATCCCAGAGGAATGTCCCAAGGGTTTGGGATCAGATATCTGCATAGATTCTAAAAGAAGGAGTGATAACATTGTGGTGTTCTGAGAATTGCCTGAGATATGTAGGATAGCCAATGTAGTGCCAATTCACAACAAGAAAAAACTGACAGAAGGCATTAAACTACAAACCAGTGTTATTTACATATCAAGATGATGGAAACGCTCATAATACAGACAGACAGATAACACCGTCATGGGTTCAGAGGCTGCCAATCCTGCCTCACAAACATGAAATAATTCAGTGAACGGACAATGAAGGTCAGTCAAAATAGAGAAGAGTGGACGGATGACATAATTCTAAGCCCCCGACACAGTAGGTCACAAGAGAATAGAAAAACAGGAAGGAGTGAAAGGGAGGCACTCCAGGGGCTGGCCGGAGTACCTCAGCAACTGAATCCAAAGAGTCATAGTGAGAGAAGAAGGGCGGGATGTTATTCGTAGAGTCCCACAAGGGTCAATACTGCTGCCAATCCCTTTCCTAATCTAAGTGAACGATCCACCAGGAGAAGGATTCCCTCGTCTCAATGTTCGCAGATAATGCGAACATTGTGGCGAGGATAAAGACGCTATAACGCTGCAAGAAAGCACAGAATGACCTGGACAAGTGGACAGTAATAAAACTGGGAACGGGAACAGGAGCTGCGAAACAAAATATCACCCAAGAGAGGAAATTATTCTGGATTCTAACAGAGAAAATGGCTGGAGGTTGATGTCACACCGAACGTCACCAGAAGCCAACATCAAAAGAATATCATCAGCTGCTTACGGAAGGTTGGTTTATATTAGAACTGGTAAAACACGCAACGAAGGGAGAACGCTCAGAGGTATGCTTCTAGACTAGTCCCAGAGCTGAGGGGTATATGTTACAAGGAAGAAATGAATAAGTTACACCTCATATCACTACAAGAGAGTAGAAACAGGGAAGACATGATTACCAAAGAAAGGGTACTCAAGGTACCGTTAGCTCTGCCTATTCAGGAGAATAGACAGAGCAGGCAAGGACAGACTACAAAGCAGACAAGGACAGACTACAGAGCAGACAAGGACAGACTACAGAGCAGACAAGGACAGACTACAGAGCAGACAAGGACAGACTACAGAGCAGACAAGGACAGACTACAGAGCAGACAAGGACAGACTACAGAGCAGACAAGGACAGACTACAGAGCAGACAAGGACAGACTACAGAGCAGACAAGGACAGACTACAGAGCAGACAAGGACAGACTACAGAGCAGGCAAGGACAGACTACAGAGCAGACAAGGACAGAGTACAGGGCAAGGGTAGACCACGAACACGAGGATAAAGATGGAAATAAGTATCCAAATACTCTACCGCGTCTTAAGAAGGATTGTGTTCAATGTCTAGATAGTGAACAAGAGAAGTGTGTTCACAAATGAAGTGGTGAGGCAAATTCCATTCACAGTTCTGAATATAGATATGACTGAATACAATACGCGCCGGAACCTGGTCACCAGTCGTGTAGGGAGCTAAGAGGCGGGGTCCATGAGCCGGAGCCCAGCCACTGAAAATACAACAAGGAAAGAACGTGTTCTTTGTTCCTCCCGCCTCCATGTGTCCCTCTCCCTCCCATCTCCCTCTCCCTCTCCCTCCCACCTCCCCAGTTTTTAATCACCTCCTCTTCCATCATCTTAAATCAGAGATGTTACGTCCCCCTTCCCGTCTAGCCATCCCCCACTCCTCTCCCCTCTCATGCTGCAACCCTTCCCTTTCTTCCCTATCTCACTCTTCCAGCTGCCCATTTCCCACGCACTTCCACTCGCCCTTCACCGCCTCTCCCCTTCCTACCCTTGCAATCATCTGTCACTCCACCTCTTTCCCTTCCCTGTCCTCTATCATTCCCCTTTTGCTTAAGCACATACCCCTCCCCACCTCTCCGCCTCCACTTACTTCACTCTTCGGCCTTTTCCCTTATCTTTTCCGTTCTTTCACTCTCCAACTCTTGCCATTCTAAAAACGTAAACAAAACCTGGACTCATAAACCTCTGCAGTTAAAATGATCCAAGATTTCCAGAAAACCTTTGGCAAAACGCCACACAAAAGAATGTTAATTAAGCTGTGAACCAAGGCAGTGGGGAGGAACAACAAGCTTGCATTAAACACGACTTAAGTAGAGAAAACAGCGAGAGGTAACAAGCTGGGAGTTATAACACTTAGATGTACACGTGTCTGGTCGTTCATATATTTTGGTTATAAACGAGTCTACAGATCCTTGAGTTAATCCAGGCATATCCACACTGATCCCCATACATTCCCTCATATATTACATTATATATGACAGTGTCATATATAATGACAAAGGACTCCTTCTGAAGATGTATTAACATACGAAAGTACTTAAGGAAATTCCTGTTTCAATTTTCCTCCATGGTCTGACACTGTCACATTTTTAATCACGTGTTTATTTTCGTGATATACACATAACATATATATATATATATATATATATATATATATATATATATATATATATATATATATATATATATATATATATATATATATATATATATATATATATATTGTGTGTGTGTGTGTGTACATGAACTCACCCTAAAAATAAAAAAAATCCTTGTATAAAACTGTGAAAATATTGCTGCATTTCAGACAAGTAAAAGATGTAAATATTAGCATTCTTTTATTTGTTTTCACGTTCGCCAGACACGACGTTAAAACGGAATACGTGTGGTGGTGGAGGCTGTTGTAGTGCTGCTGAAGCTGTGACTGTTGACAGTACCAGCCGCTACCGTTGTTGTAGTGCTGCTGAAGCTGTGACTGATGACAGTACCAGCCGCTACCGTTGTTGTAGTGCTGCTGAAGCTGTGACTGTTGACAGTACCAGCCGCTACCGTTGTTGTAGTGCTGCAGAAGCTGTGACTGATGACAGTACCAGCCGCTACCGTTGTTGTAGTGCTGCTGAAGCTGTGACTGTTGACAGTACCAGCCGCTACCGTTGTTGTAGTGCTGCAGAAGCTGTGACTGTTGACAGTACCAGCCGCTACCGTTGTTGTAGTGCTGCTGAAGCTGTGACTGTTGACAGTACCAGCCGCTACCGTTGTTGTAGTGCTGCTGAAGCTGTGACTGTTGACAGTACCAGCCGCTACCGTTGTTGTAGTGCTGCTGAAGCTGTGACTGTTGACAGTACCAGCCGCTACCGTTGTTGTAGTGCTGCTGAAGCTGTGACTGTTGACAGTACCAGCCGCTACCGTTGTTGTAGTGCTGCTGAAGCTGTGACTGTTGACAGTACCAGCCACTACCGTTGTTGTAGTGCTGCTGAAGCTGTGACTGTTGACAGTACCAGCCGCTACCGTTGTTGTAGTGCTGCTGAAGCTGTGACTGTTGACAGTACCAGCCGCTACCGTTGTTGTAGTGCTACTGAAGCTGTGACTGTTGACAGTACCAGCCGCTACCGTTGTTGTAGTGCTGCTGAAGCTGTGACTGTTGACAGTACCAGCCGCTACCGTTGTTGTAGTGCTGCTGAAGCTGTGACTGTTGACAGTACCAGCCGCTACCGTTGTTGTAGTGCTGCTGAAGCTGTGACTGTTGACAGTACCAGCCACTACCGTTGTTGTAGTGCTGCTGAAGCTGTGACTGTTGACAGTACCAGCCGCTACCGTTGTTGTAGTGCTGCTGAAGCTGTGACTGTTGACAGTACCAGCCACTACCGTAGCTGTAGCATTTTTCCTAAAGCGTAATGAATGTAGAGTAGGAAGAGAGCGCCTTCAGCTTTTCTCTTTGGTTTTCCTCATTTCAAATAGACCTATAAAGATTATATAGGTTTAAATCTCTTATTTCCCAGCAGAGAACCAAACCTGGTATCTCTCTAGTTAGAGATAACCTGGTATCTCTCTAGTTGGCTTCCTCTCCTCTTCTCTCCTTCCTCCAAGTCCCATCTACTCCTGTTCTATCCATCTTTACTTTAACCATCATATCTTCCTGTCCTCCCTTTCATACATCCTCCATTTTACCTCTCAGCTATTCGTGTCTCGATACAATCACAGACGACAACAAAGGATCGCTATATGCATGGAATCTAAAAAAACTGCAGAATTATGCAGAATAAATTCTCAGTGAAGGGGCCGACGACTGCACCGGGATTTTTTTCTTAAAAATTTTGGATTTTTTTGTGGATAAGGTTTACTTCAGGAGGCGGACGGAATGGCTCAGAATTGCATTATTTCTCCGTCTTTCTGGAACTCGTGAACGTTGGCTCGTGTTGTTTATCTTTCTTTGCCATCTTTATCATCATTGTTTAAATCCAGTTTTGCTCTTGCCTCATCTTACTCACAGTCTGCTTTATAATCTTGTGCTTTGTTTCACAGCTTCATGTTCAGTTTCGCAGCTTCATGTTTAGTTTCGCAGCTTCATGTTTAGTTTAGGTCTGGTAATCATGAAGTTTGGTACTTTCCCCTCTCTCCTCCCCACCACAGGCCTGGTACTGCCTCTCTCTCCTCCCCACCACAGGTCTGGTACTGCCTCTCTCTCCTCCCCACCACAAGCCTGGTACTGCCTCTCTCTCCTCCCCACCACAGGCCTGGTATTGCCCCTCTCTCCTCCCCACCACAGGTCTGGTACTGCCTCTCTCTCCTCCCCACCACAAGTCTGGTACTGCCTCTCTCTCCTCCCCACCACAAGTCTGGTACTGCCTCTCTCTCCTCCCCACCACAGGTCTGGTACTGCCTCTCTCTCCTCCCCACCACAAGCCTGGTACTGCCTCTCTCTCCTCCCCACCACAGGTCTGGTACTGCCTCTCTCTCCTCCCCACCACAGGCCTGGTACTGCCCCTCTTTCCTCCCCACCACAGGTCTGGTACTGCCTCTCTCTCCTCCCCACCACAAGCCTGGTACTGCCTCTCTTTCCTCCCCACCACAGGCCTGGCTAGTCACTACCCAGTAACGTCACACTGGTTTAGCTGTATTTCATCCCCTGTTCACCCTCCTCTCACATCACAAACAGATCCCCCCCCCCATCCCGTCCCATTTGCTTGGGCTTGCTTTCTCCTGCTATTTCTCCACCCCATTTACTCATATCGTTATCATGCCCTTTTTGTTTCCCTCTGGCCCTTTTATTTACCCCTTTTCCTTGCTATCATCCATTCCCTCGCGTCTATTTTGCAGTATAGTCGCTCATTCCTTTCGGCTTCCTCTGCCTTCCCCTGTTCATGTTACCCTTCTCTCCCTTCTCCCGGTCAGCCTCTTCCAGGCGTCCCTCCTCTACTCCATGGTCGCAGTTCCTGGCCTCAGAACTTACCTTGGTAGTCGCCGAAGGCGTGGACGACCAGCAGGGAGCTCTGCAGGAGAAGCAGTAGCCTGAGGAGAGCAGGCAACAGGGCCGGCGTGTGGAAGGCAGGGCTGCCGTCCGCGAGGCCTGCCACCCGAGTGCTGGCGTCGGGGTGGGTCATCGTCCACAGTGTCGAAAGTTGTCGTTGTGTTGGTGTGTCTATGTCTCTCTCTCTCTCTCTCTCTCTCTCTCTCTCTCTCTCTCTCTCTCTCTCTCTCTCTCTCTCTCTCTCTCTCTCTCTCTCTCTCTCTCTCTATGTCTCCGTCTCTGTGTTTCTGTGAGGAGGGAGTCTCACTGGGCTGCCACACTGAGGAAAGGTCGCCTGACCTTCCGTCTCTCTTGGGTTTTACCTTAGGTCACTCAATGGCGGTTTTCTCCTCAGCGCTTTTGCGATCCATCTAGTTCTCTATTCATTCTCCCTCCAACATAATTATTATGTGTTTTTGTTTTTCCTTGCAGCCTTTGGCTTCTCACCGCTACTCGTTCAATGTTCCGATGTTATTGCATCAGAGATTAGATATCAGCTTGCTTCGGAGGTTACAAATTCACAGATAATAATTTAAGTAATGATTATAAATATATATATATATATATATATATATATATATATATATATATATATATATATATATATATATATATATATATATATATATATGATAAGACATTATGTCACTGAGCCTCTAGTTTGCAGTTGTTTCTGAGGTTCCTGTATCAAGATTAATTCTGACATTTATAAGCTTGGTGACTGACACATTCACTGAACACGACACTGCAAATCCTTACTCTACATTCATGCACGCACGCGCACACACACGCACGCGCACACACACACACACAAACACATACACACACAAACACACATATACACACACACACACACACACACACACACACACACACACACACACACACACACACACACACACACACATAATTAGGTGATTAGGTGAGTACACACACACACACACACACACACACACACACACACACACACACACACACACACACACACACTCACACACACACACACACACACACACACACACACACACACACACACACATAATTAGGTGATTAGGTGAGTACACACACACAAACACACACACACACACACACACACACATAATTAGGTGATTAGGTGAGTACACACACACAAACACACACACACACACACACACACACACACACACACACACGCACACACACACACACACTCACACACACACACACACACACACACACACACACTCACACACACACAGGAACCATCACCTCAAAAAGCACAAGATAAACTTGAAAAAGTTACTGAGGTATGCAAAGCGTCTCGTCCAACAGTTCATGTTCCTCTTCCATGACCAATCAGTCTTTCATTCATGAACCCGTCCCTTGGACCACCAATCTCTCCTTCTCATTCGTGGAACCGTTCCTGCCCATCAATCACATCCTCTTATTCACGTTCACACATTCACGTCTCGTCTATCGCGATCAGGTGATCTATCAGGCTCACATCACCTTTTAAGGTTGGGTCAGCCACCAGCTTACAAGCTAACCTTGTTCAACCAAACTGTTTATGTCTACCTCTTAAATGACATCAAGATCATTTGTTTCATGTTATAAATGCATTATTGATTTTCGCTTTGTACTTCCGTCCTAATCTCTCTCTCTCTCTCGTAGGTTCTGGTCTTCACACGGTCGACCGTCGTATACCTTGGTGATGCTCCATCATCAATCATCCCTTCAGTTATCTTCCACGTCACTCTCATGTAGTCATACAATCATACAGATGTTCCTCCTACAGTTGTATCACATACATGCTTCATACACGGTTAATTCAATTAGGTCTGGAGAGTTTTTTACCCTTCATCACTTTCAAAATACTAAGTATACTAATGCATACTTTTTGCTTAAAATATCTATAAGTAATACCTAGCTTTCTTTAATTTAAATAAAAAGTTATATTAATTATTTTACCTCTATATCTAGAGGTATTGTAAGGTATTCCTGGGTGTGTATGTATACCCATTCTTCCATTCATAATATTCATTTCAGTCTGTTAATTTCAGTCTCCCATTTTTATTCTTAAAGTTTTTCATCACACGAAGCTTGTGAAATGACCACTCATATGAACACATTTAAAATGAAAATTAACACAATAACATCATGAAGTTTCTAACAAGAAGTCATTCAGTGCCTTATATTTTTTTTTTTTTTTTTTTTTGAGATATATACAAGAGTTGTTACATTCTTGTACAGCCACTAGTACGCGTAGCGTTTCGGGCAAGTCCTTAATCCTATGGTCCCTGGAATACGATCCCCTGCCGCGAAGAATCGTTTTTTCATCCAAGTACACATTTTACTGTTGCGTTAAACAGAGGCTACAGTTAAGGATTTATCGTCATTCATTAACAAGCGTACTTCCTCTTTACTCTTGCTTTTACATCTATTACTCCATTTCACTCTTAAAGTTTACTTTCTTAAATATTTATCTCAATCCTTGCACACTAAGCTTTCTATCCACAGAATATGTGAACACTCTCATCCTTTAATTATCTCAATTTATTCCGTTAATATTTCCGTCATAAGAGCCAGTCTTTGATACCTTAAGAGAAGTCTTCAGTCCAACCATTCACACATTCTCTCTCTCTCTCTCTCTCTCTCTCTCTCTCTCTCTCTCTCTCTCTCTCTCTCTCTCTCTCTCTCTCCCTCCCTCTCTCTCTCTCTCTCTCTCTCTCTCTCTCTCTCTCTCTCTCTCTCTCTCTCTCTCTCTCTCTCTCTCTCCCTCTCTCTCTCTCTCTCTCTCTCTCCCTCTCTCCCTTCCTCCCTCACACACACACTCACACACATTCATTCTGAAACATGCACATAAATTACCATATGGAAAAATTCTGAACATTTGTATGTATTAAACTTTATCGATAAGTGAAGTGGACCATAGCTGATATTAACAGTATGTATTCTTCTTGTTACATGAGTTAAGAGAGTGGAATACATAATGTTTTGGCCAGACCACAAACTGGGACCAAGTCACCTATAATGTTTACTGTTTAATGTTTATATATGTTTACTGGGATCCGGTAATTTATCTTTAGCTCTCCTACCAGGAACAAGTCGCCTGTGATGGTAGGGTTACCTACCAGGATCAATTGGCAAACCATGGACTCGGATCCTATAAGAATCAATCCGCCTGCTATGGTCTGGTCAACAAGAATCAAGTAAACTATGACGTTAAGGTCACCTCTCTGGAGCAAGTCATCTACCAATCGACTTGAGAATGGTCCAGGACGGACCGAAACGTCGTCGTCCCTTCACCTTCTAGTGTGTAGTCTGGTCAACAAGTCATCTACCATTTTTTGGTCACGTATAGTTATCAAGTTACGCTTCTGTTGGTCATCTCCCAGGATCAAGTCATCTACCAAACATTCTCCACACCATAGCTTTACTTTTTAAATAATAATATTAGGTTCAAAGATATTTGTCATGGGCTATTTTTTTAAATAATAATAATAATATTATTATTATTAAATAATGATATTAGGTTCTAACATTGTCATGGCAAATTTTTCAAATGCATTAAGTGCCAGTAAATTAATTTAAACAGTAATTATATTCATTTCAATGGTTTACTTCTAGCAATTCTGGACAGATCAATTGCAATCATTGGAATGTTTTGAATCCATAACGTAGAGAACGAGTGCAATTGATTCCTAATCTCTTCTGATGAATTTATAATAAACTTAAAATTGAAGTTTATGTCTTAGTATTGCGTGTGTGTGTGTGTGTTCGTTGATAACACCAGTATTCATAAGGACTCAATGATATTGAACACAGAGGCCTCTGGAACATCATCTAACACAGGGCAGAGTTACAGAGTTCTGATTGACGATAATTTAGGAGATCTGACAAGTGTTTCAAGCACCATGTGAAGCACTATTCAGTATTTCTTATTAATGAGTGAATACTCTTCTTTAAAGATGTATTTTTAATTTTTTGCCACGTGGATATTCATGTTTGGGTCACGTCAGCTGTCTTGGTAACGACTGACGTCATGATGTCACTGTGGAAGATGACGGCTCAGGAGCATGTCTACATGTAACGGATGTTACATGTAGACTTGAGTAACATAACTACAGGTGGGTCAGGAGGAAACAGGTGGGTCAGGAGGAAACAGGTGTGCCAGTGGGTCATCCACCGGCCACTATACATTTACAGAGACACAGTGGGTCATCCACTTACACTCACGGAGACACAGTGGGTCATCCACTTACACTCACGGAGACACAGTGGGTCATCCACTTACACTCACGGAGACACAGTGGGTCATCCACTTACACTCACGGAGACACAGTGGGTCATACACTTACACTCACGGAGACACAGTGGGTCATCCACTTACACTCACGGAGACACAGTGGGTCATCCACTTACACTCACGGAGACACAGTGGGTCATCCACCAGCCACTACACATTCACAGAGATACACTGGATCATCCACTACACACTCACAGATACACAGTGGGTCAGCCACCAGCTACTACACACTCACCAGACACAAGTGTGAGGTGAGTCAGTGGGTCAGCCACCAGCTACTACACACTCACCAGACACAAGTGTGGTGAGTCAGTGGGTCAGCCACCAGCTACTACACACTCACCAGACACAAGTGAGGTGAGTCAGTGGGTCAGCCACCAGCCACTACACACTCACCAGACACAAGTGTGAGGTGAGTCAGTGGGTCAGCCACCAGCCACTGGTCAAGTAACCACCACTACAGGAAACTTTTCTCGTCATCTCAACAGCTGGTCATTACCCTCATCACAACATACATTTCCTCATTCATTTTTGACCAAGAAGTTCATAAACTTATCTCATTATCATGTGAAATAACCGGAAGTAAAAAAAAGAGACAATTCACAGTCATGCAGAACTAGCAGTTCACTCGTCAAGACGGAGCACACTGGCACTGCTGCGTATGTAAGTATGTAGCTTCTCTAGGCACTAAAACTGGTGGAGGCGTCGTAACGAGGCACTTGGGGGCTGTTAACTGTGGTCTTTCCTCACTGGGGAGAGCTGCGACTCGGGCCAACAACGAGCGTGAAATTTTCGTAACGCATCGCTTGACCAGGTTTTCCATTAGTCCCATCACCACACTCTCTCTCTTCCCCTTATTTGATTGTCTTAAAAAAAATTTCTTATACGTATATCATAAAACTCTTGTTATTTCCATATGTAACACGTAATTATATATGATATATAAATTAATCATTGCGTATATACCTTATTTTATATTGTGTATATATTTCATGTATAATATATACATATATCAAAATATTACTCATTGGTCAGTTGGCAAATGTAGCCAACTGCTTCAGCGACACACAAGCACAGTGAACGCTGCGAGGGGGCGGGTTCCCCTTAGATAAGAGGACGCTACAAGTCCGCATGGTGAGGTGCGGTCCGCCGCTGCCTGACACCGCCAGCCCGCCGCCGCTTGTGTTCCCCTCGCCACGACTGGCAGCGAGGGGAGGAAGGCTGGTGGTGAGAGAGAGAGCAGGTGTGGTGGTGGCGGCGGCGGCGCGTGGTGGTTGTGGTGGTGGCGGGTGGAGGTGGCACTGCTCGTGGCACCGACACAAGGTGGGCCAGTCGGCCTGGCACTGGTGGCCAGCACCCACGCCAGCTCCTCAGCTTCCTCGCCCCGCCCTCCGCCACGCCCCTCACACACACCCACTTAATCCCAACCATCTCAGCTCCTTATATATCCTGACTCGCGACTCAAAACCACTTAATACCCCCAGCAAGCCGCATTATCCCACACCTCGCTTCTCCCTGCCTTCAGCTCCATCTAACCCACTGGTCAACCCCTTCTATCCAGCGTGGGGGGCACACACACACTATTCTACCGTCCACTTCCACTCTCAATTCCAGCCCATCATCAAAACAGTGTTGTGAGGTTCACAACATATTAGTCAAACACTGTGGCTACAGACACTATACATAGTCGGTATTTGGACCTACCGTCCACCCAGCCATGTTAGAGACTATGACTTGAGACGTGTTCGTTCACCTTCAGTCTGTAAACACTCCCTAAACCACAGTAACCAACGCACCTTACCTAACCTTACCTAGACATAACTATACATAAACCAACAATATAATAATAACAGTAATGTCTTATCACAGACATAATACCATAAGATTAAAAACACACACTAATGTATATGTGTATGAGTCATGCACTCTATCACTTCATTATTGATTGTCCAGACATTCCAAATCTTAATGCTAACGTTATGAGGGACTTATGTCTATCAGTGACTACAGGAACGTTGGTCTGGCTCTCTGTGACCCGTCTACTGGCCGTGTTGGACCTGTTCAGTTATAGTTGAACTGCTATGACTCTAAACTTCTTTCTCTAATCTGACCTTAAAGTGTTGGATGGAGGTGGCGTCTACAACTTCTTTTAATGCATTCTACTTTTGACCACTCGGGGTATGAGAATTTCCTAACATTTCTTTGGTTCATTTGTGTTTCCATTTGTGTCCTTAACAACCTTCTCTCACTTTAAAGAGGCTACTCCATTCTACCTTGTCTATTCCCCTTACTATCTACTATGTTGTGATCATATCTCCTCTGTTTATTCTTCTCCAAGATTGTGAGGTCCAGTTCCTTCAACCTGTCCTCACAACTCAACCCTCGTAGCTCTAGCACTAATTTAGTAGCAAACCTCTCCTCTTTTCCAATTTTAGTGTTATGCTTCACAGGGTATGGATTCCAGGCAGGAGCTGTATATTCCAGCAATTGTCTAACAAAAGTTGTGTCGATTGCCTTAAAATAGGTTTTAGGTTATTGATTAGGTTTCAAATGACGTTCCTGATTAGGTTTCTAAATGACGTTCTAATGTTTGTCAGCGTCCCATATGCTGCTGATGTCACCCTGCCTACGTGTGCCTCTGATATCAATGATGGAATTATATCCACTCCCAATTCTCGTTCTTTCTTCGTCTCCTGTAGCTGCTTTACATTTATGTTATAACCACTTTATGGTCTCCTTTCTCTCATTCTCATTCCTTTACCTTACACTTATTGGGATTGAACTGCAGCAACCAATTGTTTGCCCACTCCTGGAGTTTGTCATGGTCCTCCTGCAACATTCTGTAGGCCTCCTGTGTTTATACAGTCCTCATTATCTCTGCGTCATTTGCAAACATTGACATGTATGCATGCGATAAGTCACAATAACGTGGCTGAAGTATGTTGACCAGACCACACACTACAAGTTGAAGGGACGACGACGTTTCGGTCCGTCCTGGACCATTCTCAAGTCGAATCGACTTGAGAATGGTCCAGGACGGACCGAAACGTCGTCGTCCCTTCAACTTCTAGTGTGTGGTCTGGTCAACATTGACATGTATGAGCTCACACCCTCGGGTATATCATAAATTATGAACTTTAGTGGTCCAAGGACCGAGCCTTTAGGGGGGTCCTCACATGTGACACTTCTCAAGCTGGAGACCTCGCCCCTAACTGTGACTTAGTTGTCGGTTCTTCAAGTACTCCCTTACCCAGTTTATTGTCTTTCCAATTATCCCAGCTTGCATCTCCATTAGGTATACCAGTCTTTCGTGAGGAACAGTATCAAATGCCTTTTTACAGTCTAGGACAATTAAATCTACCCCCGGCTACTTATTCCTGTCTTGTTTTTGTAATTTTGTCATAGAACTCGATTAAGCTCGTCAGAAAAAATATTAAAATTCCGAAAACTTTGGCTTATTAGGCAAATTTAAATATATATAAATGCACATCTATCTCTTCATCTAACAGTCCATCTATCTATCCGTCTATCCATCTATCATATATGTATCCATCTATCATCTATGCATCCATCTATCTATGTATCCATCTATCTCTCCACCTAACAATCCATTTAATGTAACTTTCTATTCATCCACCTATCCCTTTATCCATCCATCAATCCATCTAACCATCTACCCATTCCTGTACCTGTCCTTCTATCAGTGTGTGTGTCTGTATCCGTTTCCTATGCCAATTTGGGCGAGGAAATAGCCTTCAAACGTCTCGAAATTTGGACATACAGACAGACATTCTGTCTTATAGTACAAATATATACATTGCCAACCACCATAACGCGAATAATAACACTTCATTCCCCCCCCCCCCTAGACAATCAAAGAGCCTCGAACCACTGACCACATAATCCGTAACTAGATTTGTGGTCGGCAGTTCGTGGTTCAGGTGAATGAAAGGTTATTATCCATGATATGGTCGTTAGCAGTGCCGATGACAAGGTCTAGGATCACCTGACACCTTTATGCCACCAAAGTGGCACCTTAGGAAAGGCTTAAAGGTCCAGCTTGACAACATATGGGTACCGCTGGACCCCTTTTCTTAAGGGGTGTTGTTAAATATATATATATATATATATATATATATATATATATATATATATATATATATATATATATATATATATATATATATATATATATATTATTAAATAATATGACCGAAAAAGTAAGATTAATAATTCTAACACGAATTCGTGTTAGAATTATTAATCTTACTTTTTCGGTCATATTTAATAATATATGTCTACAGGAAAGACTGCTACAAAAATATACTAATATATATATATATTTATATATATATATATATATATATATATATATATATATATATATATATATATATATATATATATATATATATATATATATATATATATGTCGTACCTAGTAGCCAGAATGCACTTCTCGGCCTACTATGCAAGGCCCGATTTGCCTAATAAGCCAAGTTTTCCTGAATTAATATATTTTCTCTAATTATTTTCTTATGAAATGATAAAGCTACCCATTTCATTATGTATGAGGTCAATTTTTTTCATTTGAGTTAAAATTAACGTAGATATATGACCGAACCTAACCAACCCTACCTAACCTAACCTAACCTATCTTTAGAGTTTAGGTTAGGTTAGGTAGCAGAAAAAGTTAGGTTAGGTTAGGTAGGTTAGGTAGTCGAAAAAAAATTAATTCATGAAAACTTGGCTTATTAGGCAAATCGGGCCTTGCATAGTAGGCTGAGAAGTGCGTTCTGGCTCCTAGGTACGACATATATATATATATATATATATATATATATATATATATATATATATATATATATATATATATATATATATATATTTTTTTAAAGTTTGTGAGGGTACCACCTCTGGTGCCAATGTGGGGACCCATAGCCTCGGAGAAGAAAATAAAAAGTATTCAGAGGAGACCTTGTGGTTTCTCACTGAACACTAATATTATCTTCTCCTACCACCCCCATTCTTTTGTATGTACACATATATATTTACTTTATTTGAACTTTGTTACAAAAAGATGTATATATATATATATATATATATATATATATATATATATATATATATATATATATATATATATATATATATATATATATATATATATTCTAAAGTGGGCTATTGCAGTCTTTCCACCATCAGAGCAGTGAGTATTTCTGGCTAGTATTCTCTTCATAATACAATACTTGCTCTGATTAATTATTCAACGTAATTGGATCATTGAGTCGAGCGTGGAGTAGGGGGGGGGGGTGATGTGGCATGGTTGGTATGGTTCTGGTGTAGTACTGTTGTTATGGTTGTGGTGTACTGGTACTCACTTAATTGTACTTGCGGGGGTTGAGCTCTGGCTCTTTGGTCCCGCCTCTCAACCGTCAATCAACTGGTGTACAGGATCGTGTTCAAGCGCGGCGGACTATAAGCGCAGTGGCGCATAGTGCGCGGTATGAAACTGACGTCGTGTTTAAACGAGGACAGCGACCAAGGCTACTGTTGTGGAGTGTCGCTGGTGTGTACCCATCCCGACCTGACCCAGAGTGTGTCCGTCGTCCCAAGTATACTGGCGTTATACTTCGCAACGTGTACTGGCGTTGGACACCTAGGTATAGTGTAATACAGTTAGTACGGGTGTTAGCCAGCTGTCACGGGCTGCTTCCTGGGGGTGGAGGCCTGGTCGAGGACCGGGCCGCGGGGACACTAAAAGCCCCGAAATCATCTCAAGATAACCTCAAGATAGTAGTGGCATATTGGACACCTGAGTGTATTAACTGGTGTGTAGTGTCCGTGGTTGGAGGCAATTGAAGACGTGGAGATAGTGTAGTGCACGGGATTATCGGCACTGAGGCGCCAGGGTGTAGATTGTGTAGTGTTTGTGGGTGTTTTAAGCGATGGGGTTAATGTAGTGTAATTGATATTGTGGCACCTTAACACAGGTGTTAGGGAGGAGTGTCATGCGCCTACTGTAAGGGATTATACCGGACAGGTGTGCGTTAGTTAATTAAGGGATTATTGCCAGGAAATGTAATGTGTTGTGCTGGCTTTTGGTTACTGAATTGTTAGTGATGTGTTCAGGCGCACGGCGCGTGTATGTGTAGTGGAGCTGTGGTGATGTTACTGGTGATGTTACTGGTGCTGTGGTGATGTTACTGGTGCTGTGGTGATGTTACTGGTGCTGTGGTGATGTTACTGGTGCTGTGGTGATGTTACTGGTGCTGTGGTGATGTTACTGGTGCTGTGGTGATGTTACTGGTGCTGTGGTGATGTTACTGGTGCTGTGGTGATGTTACTGGTGCTGTGGTGATGTTACTGGTGCTGTGGTGATGTTACTGGTGCTGTGGTGATGTTACTGGTGCTGTGGTGATGTTACTGGTGCTGTGGTGATGTTACTGGTGCTGTGGTGATGTTACTGGTGCTGTGGTGATGTTACTGGTGCTGTGGTGATGTTACTGGTGCTGTGGTGATGTTACTGGTGCTGTGGTGATGTTACTGGTGATGTTACTGGTGCTGTGGTGATGTTACTGGTGATGTTACTGGTGCTGTGGTGATGTTACTGGTGCTGTAGTGATGTTACTGATGCTGTGCGATGGTGATATTTTTGTGTTCCTTTCGTATATTTTATCGCAAAACGTGTGATTGTGTTTTTGGCCGGTGTAACGCTGGGGGTTTTGTGTGTGAACAAAACAGAACCGGTTTGGGTTCTGTTAGTGTACCAGTTTGGGTTCATTGAGAGGACCCGTGAAAGTCGAAAGAAGGGAGCGGTCAGGGTACAATGTGCGGACCAGCAAGGGACCGGTCAGGGTACAATGTGCGGACCAGCAAGGGAGCCGTTCATTGACTGATCACATCCCGGGGTGTGGACGAGACGGTCCAAGGTAGAGGGCCAGGTGGACCATTATCAACGTGACTGATGGAGCCAGACAAAGCTAGAGAAAACGTTAACAGCAATTTGTAAAGTGTAAAAGAAGATTCTTGTGTAATTGTTCCTAGTTTAAAGACGGTACTGGAGATGTTTATGTCCTGGTCGGTGTGATGATGAAGATGGAGGTGACCCATCTGCCCCGTACACTGTTACCTACTACACTATGGTGGAAAATATCGGATGAGTCACGATGGTCTAGAAACTGTGATGCCAGAGCCACTAAGGTGGCCGGGTGACCACCAGCAACAATCGGAATACACATGACCAGGGGAGGAACTTGATTCGCTGTGTCATAGCGAACCCGCTTTGAAGGCTGAACTTATATTGGTTAACAGTTCGGCTCTCAGGCGTGATTGGTAGCAGGTGCTGCAAGAGTAATTGTCCACATCTGGTGACGAGATGAGCTCCAGGAACAACAGCAGGGACCTTCCGGGGAGATTCGGGATTTCTCGAGAGAGCTGAAGATCGAGAATGGTCTTCACTACCACCACTACCACCACTGGTGGTGGTGGTGGTAGTGGTGGAGAGGTTTGGTGGTGGTGGTAGGGGTGGAGAGGTTTGGTGGTGGTGTGAAACTGGTTCAGAATGTGTGGAAATTTATGTTATTGGCAATCTATAAGAAATCTAAGGCTTCCTTCCCCCGATATCTGTGGTGGTCTCCACCTGAGGCTGACACCTCCTACCACAGCTGTGGCTGACACCCGCCAACACAGCTGTGGCTGAGTCCTCCACAAGACCCGGCAGCTAAAATTTCTCAGACGAGTCTCAGGCAATTGAGAATGCGGGAGATAAAGAATAAATTGGTGCCACGTTCATGATACGGGAGTCAAAGTTGTGGGCGTGGGATTAAAGCTCAGTTCTGGGCCCTCATAGACTGCTCTGGGCCCTCACAGACTGCTCTGGGCCCTCACAGACTGCTCTGTGCCCTCACAGACTGCTTTGGGCCCTCACAGACTGCTCTGGGCCCTCACAGACTGCTCTGTGCCCTCACAGACTGCTTTGGGCCCTCACAGACTGCTCTGTGCCCTCACAGACTGCTCTGGGCCCTCACAGACTGCTCTGGGCCTTCACAGACTGCTCTGGTCCCTCACAGACTGCTCTGTGCCCTCACAGACTGCTCTGGTCCCTCACAGACTGCTCTGGGCCTTCACAGACTGCTCTGTCCCCTCACAGACTGCTCTGTCCCCTCACAGACTGCTTTGGGCCCTCACAGACTGCTCTGTGCCCTCACAGACTGCTCTGGGCCCTCACAGACTGCTCTGGGCCTTCACAGACTGCTCTGTCCCATCACAGACTGTTCTGGGCCCTCACAGACTGCTCTGTCCCCTCACAGACTACTCTGGGCCCTCACAGACTGCTCTGTCCCCTCACAGACTGCTCTGGACCCTCACAGACTCCTCTGGGCCCTCACAGACTGCTCTAGACCCTCACAGACTGCTCTGTCCCCTCACAGACTGCTCTGGGCCCTCACAGACTCCTCTGGGCCCTCACAGACTGCTCTAGACCCTCACAGACTGCTCTAGACCCTCACAGACTGCTCTGGGCCCTCACAGACTCCTCTGGGCCCTCACAGACTGCTCTAGACCCTCACAGACTGCTCTAGACCCTCACAGACTGCTCTGGGCCCTCACAGACTGCTCTGGGCCCTCACAGACTGCTCTAGACCCTCACAGACTGCTCTGGGCCCTCACAGACTGCTCTAGACCCTCACAGACTGCTCTGGGCCCTCACAGACTGCTCTGGGCCCTCACAGACTGCTTTCTGGTTTTGTGTGAAATTAGAGGTGCATTATTATGGTCCCGGTGGATTTTTTGTCGTGTGTGAACTCACCAATTTGTGCCTGCAGGATCGAGCTCTGGCTCTTGGACCCCTCTTGTGTACTTACCTAATTGTGCTTGCAGGGGTTGAGCTCTGGCTCTTTGGTCCCGCCTCTCAATTGTCAATCAGCTAATGTACAGGTTCCTGAGCCTACTGGTCTCTATCATATCTACACTTGAAGCTGTGTATAAAGTCAGCCTCCACCACATCACTGCCTAGTGCATTCCATTTGTCTACTACTCTGACACTGAAAAAAATCTTTCTAACGTCTCTGTGGCTCATTTGGGCACTCAGTTTCCATCTGTGTCCCCTAGTGCGTGTGCCCCTTGTGTTAAATAGTCTGTCTTTATCTACCCTATCAATTCCTCTGAGAATCTTGAATGTGGTGATCACGTCCTGTCTAATTCTTCTGTCTCCCAGTGACGTGAGGTTTATTTCCCGTAGTCTCTCCTCGTAGCTCATACCTCTCAGCTCGGGTACTAGTCTGGTGGAAAACCTTTGAACCTTTTCCAGTTTAGTCTTATGCTTGACTAGATATGGACTCCATGCTGGAGCCTCATACTCCAGGATTGGTCTGACATATGTGGTATATAATGTTCTGAAAGATTCCTTACACAAGTTTCTAAGAGCCGTTCTTATATTAGCCAACCTGGCATATGCCGCTGATGTTATCCTCTTGATATGAGCTTCAGGGGACAGATCTGGCGTGATATTAACCCCCAGGTCTTTCTCTCTCTCTGACTCTTGAAGTATTTCATCTCCCAAATAATACCTTGTATCTGGTCTCCTGCTCCCTACACTTATCGTCATTACAGTGCATTTGCTTGGGTTAAACTCTAACAACCATTTGTTCGACCATTTCTGCAGCCATTTGTGTGTGTGTTCGTGCGTGTGTTTGTGTGAGAGAAAATGTGTGTGTGTTACTATTTTTGGCTGTGGATTCGAGTTCTTAGCTCTTGGACCCCGCCTTTCTAACCAATATATTTGTCTGTTTTTTTACATATATTTTCTCTGTAATACCCGCACACACACACACACACACACACACACACACACACACACACACACACACACACACACACACACACACACACACACACACACACACACTTCCCCAGGAAGCAGCCCGTAGCATTCGTCTAACTCCCAGGTATCTGTTTACTGCTAGGTGAACAAGTGCATCAGAGTGAAAAAAATCTGCCCATTTGTTTATTTAATGCAAAAAACTCCCAGTTTATGCTTCACGGATTCTTCGCCTTCTTTAAAATATTCATTTGCTCGATAAATCTTGACAGTAGGATAAAACTTTTTTAACTACTTTCATTTTCATGCATTCAACTCTTTTTTAATTGAATTTTCCATCCTTTAGAGTGAGAAACTTTGTATAATAATGTTAAAATTATGCTCAGTGCGTTCCCTCGCTGCCTCACAATGCTCAGTGCGTTCCCTCGCTGCCTCACAATGCTCAGTACCTTCCCTCGCTGCTTCACAATGCTCAGTACCTTCCCTCGCTGCCTCACAATGCTCAGTGCCTCCCCTCGCTGCTTCACAATGCTCAGTACCTTCCCTCGCTGCCTCACAATGCTCAGTGCCTTCCCTCGCTGCCTCACAATGCTCAGTACCTTCCCTCGCTGCCTCACAATGCTCAGTGTCTTCCCTCGCTGCCTCACAATGCTCAGTGTCTTCCCTCGCTGCCTCACAATGCTCAGTGTCTTCCCTCGCTGCCTCACAATGCTCAGTGCCTTCCCTCGCTGCCTCACAATGCTCAGTGTCTTCCCTCGCTGCCTCACAATGCTCAGTGCCTTCCCTCGCTGCCTCACAATGCTCAGTGCCTTCCCTCGCTGCCTCACAATGCTCAGTGCCTTCCCTCGCTGCCTCACAATGCTCAGTGCCTTCCCTCGCTGCCTCACAATGCTCAGTGTCTTCCCTTGCTGCCTCACAATGCTCAGTGCCTTCCCTCGCTGCCTCACAATGCTCAGTGTCTTCCCTTGCTGCCTCACAATGCTCAGTGCCTTCCCTCGCTGCCTCACAATGCTCAGTGCCTTCCCTCGCTGCCTCACAATGCTCAGTGCCTTCCCTCGCTGCCTCACAATGCTCAGTGTCAGCCAAAACTTTCATGAGCTGTTAGTCCTCAGCTGGTGTATTGAGCCTCTGGGAAGCCGGTTGGCCGAGCGGACAGCACGCTGGACTTGTGATCCTGTGGTCCTGGGTTCGATCCCAGGCGCCGGCGAGAAACATTGGGCAGAGTTTCTTTCACCCTATGCCCCTGTTACCTAGCAGTAAAATAGGTACCTGGGTGTTAGCCAGCTGTCACGGGCTGCTTCCTGGGGGTGGAGGCCTGGTCGAGGACCGGGCCGCGGGGACACTAAAAGGCCCCGAAATCATCTCAAGATAACCTCAAGAAGCCCCATTTAGATTATGAAGTACAGCGCTGGTCGCTGTAAGATACAGCGCTCACTGATTCACTTGAATTTGTCCGGGTGTCAAAATTAATGCCAGGAATCAGAAAGATTCTCGATGAAAGAAATGTTGAGAAATCAATATACAGAAAGATTAGCAAGAAAGCTGATGAATATGGGAAGATTTGAAGATGAATCTAAATAAATGAAAGGGTATAACGTAAGATATTTTGTTGATGAGTTAATTAAATATATCAACATTATATGTATGTGAAACATTTTATACAAACTGAATAAGTTCGGATTCTGAAAATTGAAGGAGGAAAATTTTGCTTGAAAAGAGATTTGTTGATTTTTTTTAAAGAAATTTCCAAGTAACGCAATTGAGGTGTGAGAGCTAAACTATCTCAAGCGCTGTGACGTATATAATTATAATTCACTGTGTCAGGGAACAGGCAGCCTGCTTATATATACAGTACACGTTAGGCTTATATCGAAGTCACCCCCCTCCCCCCTCTCCCGTAAGGGTGGAACTACTGACCCCGCCTAGGCTGCAACCCACAGAAAGCTGGCTAACTTCTGAGTACTTATTTACTGCTAGGTGAACAGATGCATTAGGTGATGGGAAACGCCCGGGACCATCTCTCTCTCTCTCTCCCTCTCTCTCTCTCTCTCTCTCTCTCTCTCTCTCTCTCTCTCTCTCTCTCTCTCTCTCTCTCTCTCTCTCTCTCTCTCTCTCTCTCTCTCTCTTTATCTCTCTCCCCTCTTCTCTCTCTTTCAGAAAGAGTGAGAAATACAGAAACAAAATTATAGAGAATCCGAATAATATGAGAAGAACAGTGAATCTATAGAAGAGAAGAACAAACAGTAAAGCTGTGGAGATAAATATATAAGGGATAAAGATAAAAAAAAGTAAATATAAATAAATATAAATAAATATATATATATTATATAAGTAAATATATATTAAAAATAAGTATAAATTGCCGCTTTATCTGGCAGCACACCCAGCGGTCGTGACCCGCTTGTGGTGAAGGACCAGTTACCTGAAGGTAAGTGGCCAGTAAATGGTCACTTGACAACCTGTTAGGACACAATTGCTCGCCAGTTAGCGTGCGGGGTCACAGTCTGAGTGGTTAAGGGAAATTTTGGAGTTGTCGTGACTGTGAAAGACAGCAGTCGCAGGGAGACAGAAGGTCTGGAAGAGCCAATATTGAAACTAAAATACAGTTTCCTAACTGGACCCGTCACTAGAGAAGAGGCTGATTGATCAAGATTGTAATGGAGTGTGAGTGAGCCAGAGGACAATGGAGTGATACAATACAAATTTGTTTTTTTCCGTGACAGACAGATAAATATGAGAGCTGAATTGAACACTTGGAGAACAAGGAAGTAAATATATACAAGACAAGGTAACCGTCATGTGAAGGACTAGATAGTTATTATTAGGGACAAGGCAGCAATATGAATATATGAGGAACAAGGCAGTTAATATATTAGGGAGAAGGCAGTTAATATATGAGTTATTGACGGGGGTGGTAGGAGAAAAGCACACAGAATCTGTATTGGAGGGGACCTAAACATTCATTTTAATGTGTTTTATTGATTTCCTCCGAGGCTAAGGGTCCCTTTCTTCCAGCCAGAGTGGTACTCCCTTCCATATATATATATATATATATATATATATATATATATATATATATATATATATATATATATATATATATATATATATATATATATATATACGTATCTTGCTTGAAATGATGAAAGCGAGGGAACTCGGCCATCCACCTTTCATCTCCACCGACTTCAAACCTTGTGCAGACAGATGGGATATCCGGCGGTGCCCGGGCGCCCCAGGATGCAAATCTGCCATCAGATCATCCGTTCTGAAGCATACTTGAAAAATTATATAATGGTTATATTCAGGAAATATTCATACAAGTTTTACCTGTAGGTATGTGTGCAAATTACGAAGAAGAAATTCACAGGCGATTATCACCCCTACGTATGTATGCCTCTATGACTACAGGTCCGTCTGTCTGTCTGTCGCTGCGAGCCATAGATCACTAAGAACTTTATTGACCCGAAGAGCTGTGGCTTGCGCGTTTAAGGCACCTTTGGTCACATTTGCAGTCTCAGTGCCGCCCGGACATGGGCCAGAATTTGATGAAAAACTGTACCCAAGTGGATCCGTGAGCCTCGTCCCTGGAGCTGAGTTAATAAACTCCAGGTTGTTGTTGTTTTTAGACTGGATTGTAGTGCGAATCTTCTCTGTTGGTCCTGCACTGACCATCCGTGCAGGACCACACCCACCACAGACCATCCGTGCAGGACCACACCCACCACAGACCATCCGTGTAGCACCACACCCACCACAGACCATCCGTGTAGCACCACACCCACCACAGACCATCCGTGTAGCACCACACCCACCACAGACCATCCGTGTAGCACCACACCCACCACAGACCATCCGTGTAGCACCACACCCACCACAGACCATCCGTGCAGCACCACACCCACCACAGACCATCCGTGCAGCACCACACCCACCACAGACCATCCGTGCAGGACCACACCCACCACTGACCATCCGTGCAGGACCACACCCACCACTGACCATCCGTGCAGGACCACACCCACCACTGACCATCCGTGTAGGAGTCATGGGTGTATGTTTACCTTCTATTACTTATGTACATAATTTGGAAGAGGCTGGTGGATATGACCAGCAAACAAGGACTCTCCGCCCACTGCCTCATACTCCGGTGTCTTCATATTTGGTGCTGAGTTACACACCACTTGTTTCACTATATATTCTAACATGTTAATTGTGATAAACATAATCCTTGAATTTCTTGACGGCCCCTGCCATCAACTTTACCCCCCCCCCTTCCTCCATACTCCCTCTCCATACTCCCTCTCCATACTCCCTCTCCATACCCCCTCTCGATACCCCCTCTCCATACTCCCTCTCCACACCCTCTCTCCATACTCCCTCTCCATACTCCCTCTCCATACCCCCTCTCCATACTCCCTCTCCATACTCCCTCTCCATACTCCCTCTCCACACCCCCTCTCCATACTCCCTCTCCATACTCCCTCTCCATACCTCTCGGCTCCCTGACATCATCATGCCTACCCTTCCACGACCTCCTCCAATCTTCACCATCACTGGCCACACCCAACCTTCACTATCACTGGCCACACCCAAACATCACCATCACTGGCCACACCCAACCTTCACTATCACTGGCCACACCCAACCTTCACCACACTGGCCACACCCAACCTTCACTATCACTGGCCACACCCAAACATCACCATCACTGGACACACCCAAACATCACCATCACTGGACACACCCAAACATCACCATCACTGGCCACACCCAACCTTCACCATCACTGGCCACACCCAAACATCACCATCACTGGCCACACCCAACCTTCACCACACTGGCCACATATCATGTCGGGTTTACACCACAGCTTACCAACATAACTTCCTCTAACAATCACTCAGCAAAAACACAGTAACAATATTGGCGCACAGGTTCCTTACTTCAATAAAACGTAAACAAACGGAACACCTAACGGAACACGTATAACGGAACACGTTACTGTCCAACAGTAACACACACAGTGTTACTGTCCAACAGTAACACACACATAGTGTTACTGTCCAACAGTAACACACACAATGTTACTGTCCAACAGTAACACACACAATGTTACTGTCCAACAGTAACACACACATTGTTACTGTCCAACAGTAACACACACAGTGTTACTGTCCAACAGTAACACACACATTGTTACTGTCCAACAGTAACACACACAGTGTTACTGTCCAACAGTAACACACACAGTGTTACTGTCCAACAGTAACACAGTGTTACTGTCCAAACAGTAACACACACAGTGTTACTGTCCAACAGTAACACACACAGTGTTACTGTCCAACAGTAACACACACAGTGTTACTGTCCAACAGTAACACACAATGTTACTGTCCAACAGTAACACACAATGTTACTGTCCAACAGTAACACACACAGTGTTACTGCCCAACAGTAACACACACAATGTTACTGTCCAACAGTAACACACACAATGTTACTGTCCATCTGTAACACACACAATGTTACTGTCCAACAGTAACACACACAGTGTTACTGTCCAACAGTAACACACACAATGTTACTGTCCAACAGTAACACACACAGTGTTACTGTCCAACAGTAACACACACAGTGTTACTGTCCAACAGTAACACACACAGTGTTACTGTCCAACAGTAACACACACAGTGTTACTGTCCAACAGTAACACACACAGTGTTACTGTCCAACAGTAACACACACAGTGTTACTGTCCAACTGTGCAACAATTAGCGTGGTTCACCCCAGGGAACGTGTTCAATTAACACTGTAATAACTACCTAATTAATTAACACGTCCCCTCAACACTGATATGTTATCAATGAAGGCACAAAGAGCTCTAATCAACTGTTCGGGTTTATATATCCATGCGAAATCAACAATATACAACAATATCAATTAGACTTTTTACATATACGGAACGGTAGTTCAGCTTTGGTTGATTTGTGTTTTCTTCCACGCTGGTCGCTGTACGGAGCGACACTGGAAGGTGTGATTCACCAGTCTATCTGATAAACGCTTCCACTCAACGCAAGTCACGTGTTCAGTCACAGTCCTTGTTATCTCAGTCCCTGTCTCATGTGATCCCTGGAGAGTTATCTCAGTCCCTGTCTCATGTGATCCCTGGAGAGTTATCTCAGTCCCTGTCTCATGTGATCCCTGGAGAGTTATCTCAGTCCCTGTCTCATGTGATCCCTGGAGAGTTATCTCAGTCCCTGTCTCATGTGATCCCTGGAGAGTTATCTCAGTTCCTGTCTCATGTGATCCCTGGAGAGTTATCTCAGTCCCTGTCTCATGTGATCCCTGGAGAGTTACCTCAGTCCCTGTCTCATGTGATCCCTGGAGAGTTATCTCAGTCCCTGTCTCATGTGATCCCTGGAGAGTTATCTCAGTCCCTGTCTCATGTGATCCCTGGAGAGTTATCTCAGTCCCTGTCTCATGTGATCCCTGGAGAGTTATCTCAGTCCCTGTCTCATGTGATCCCTGAAGAGTTATCTCAGTTCCTGTCTCATGTGATCCCTGGAGAGTTATCTCAGTCCCTGTCTCATGTGATCCCTGGAGAGTTATCTCAGTCCCTGTCTCATGTGATCCCTGGAGAGTTATCTCAGTCCCTGTCTCATGTGATCCCTGGAGAGTTATCTCAGTTCCTGTCTCATGTGATCCCTGGAGAGTTATCTCAGTCCCTGCCTCATGTGATCCCTGGAGAGTTATCTCAGTCCCTGTCTCATGTGATCCTGGGAGATTTCGACCAGGTAATCTTCCAGCTCTTACAACACAGAGAATTTAAGAAAAAGAGTCACGAAAGTTTATCTCCAGACAAGTCTGGTGTACACTCCCGCCCTCTCACACTCTCCTGCAGTCACTACAGTCTGCATGAACCATCCTGCACACCGCATGGGGTACGTGCAGGGATTAACTGTCAAGATATCGTGGCTGGAGTTGGTGTGTTTACAAGATGATAACTGGAACGAAGGTCAGGCGGCGGCGGTGCGAGTTTCAGCAATACGAAACACGTTATGGTTGAGAGGCACAAGGGCGGCGATGCACACACACACACACTGTCTGCCGTACGTGATGGGAATGATGCACACACTTGCCACACACTCTTCACGATAACAGTGAAAACACTTTACTACATGACGATTCTTTATTCTAAATAATCTTAAGATACTCTCTCTAATCATCAGAGTATTCTCTCTTCATTTATAAGTAATGCGTGACTGATTCTAATGATTCGGATTAAGTTTAATAGGAGTTTACTATTAAGTTTACTGGGAGCCGGCCGGCCGAGCGGACAGCACGCTGGATACGTGATCCTGTGGTCCCGGTTCGATCCCGGGCGCCGGAGAGAAAGGGTGAGCAGAGTTTCTTTCACCCTATGCCCCTGTTACCTAGCAGTAAATAGGTACCTGGGAGTTAGTCGGCTGTCACGGACTGCTTCCCGGGGATGGAGGCCTGGTCGAGGACCGGGCCGCGGGGACACAAAAAAGCCCCGAAATCAACTCAAGATACTAAGTGGCTGCTGTTATTCTGACGTTACTTGACTCCTTTGTAAAGTGATTTTGACCTTTGGCCTAAGTTCCTAAGTGACCTAAGGCTCCGTGGTGTAGTGGTAAGACACTCGCCTGGCGTTCCGCAAGCGCTTTGTCATGGGTTCGTATCCTGGCCGGGGAGGATTTACTGGCCGCAAATCCTTAACTGTAGCCTCTGTTTAACTCAACAGTAAAATGTGTACTTGGATGAAAAAACGATTCTTCGCGGCAGGGGATCGTATTCCAGGGTCCTGCCCGAAACGCTACGCGTACTAGTGGCTGTACAAGAATGTAACAAACTCTTGTATATATCTCAAAAAAAAAGCAAAAATCACACAAAACTTATACAATGAGACGCCCCGTTCAGAAAGCTTCCTTAACTCCAGATCGCCCTCGTCAAGACGGACGAACTAGGCTGCGAATTAGTCAATAGAAACGAGGCATTTATTTCCGGATCCTTCTGAGAGGTTGAAGCGAGGTCAGCACACCAGGTGACCTCTCCCACAGTAATGCTGCCGGTCAACACTATTGGAGCCTATGCCCCCCCCCCCCCTTGGGTCAGTAAACTGCAGCTAGCATCATCCATAATGGAGACTAATGGTTGGTCGCTTATATAATAGTATGTAAGTGGGGTATTTTGTCCGAATAAATCAGTCCATTATCACACACCGGAGCCTTTGGAACAAATGTTCCAGGTACATGGAACAAAGGCTGCAAGTACTCACATGGAACAAAGGCTGCAAGTACTCACATGGAACAAAGGCTGCAAGTACTCACATGAAAACAAAGGCTCCAAGTACTCACATGGAACAAAGGCTGCAAGTACTCACATGGAACAAAGGCTCCAAGTACTCACATGGAACAAAGGCTGCAAGTACTCACATGGAACAAAGACTCCAAGTACTCACATGGAACAAAGGCTCCAAGTACTCACATGGAACAAAGGCTGCAAGTACTCACATGGAACAAAGACTCCAAGTACTCATGGAACAAAGGCTCCAAGTACTCACATGGAACAAAGACTCCAAGTACTCACATGGAACAAAGGCTCCAAGTACTCACATGGAACAAAGGCTGCAAGTACTCAGGTCCAACAAGGCTCCAACCACCGAAATGATGCAACAAGGCATTAAGTCCTCAAACGATGTAACGAGGCTTCAACTTTCCTTGCAAATAGTATGCTTATTGGCTAATAGCAGTTTACATCTACATAATGCGACTATGTAAGCAAGGAAGCCATTTTTGACTCGTGTTCCCAGAACTAATTACATTCACGTCTCCTCCAGCAAAGATAACGAAAATTGTGAAAATAATGAGCAGAGGTAATGTTATTAACATAAAAAAATGGGAATATGCGTGTCATTACCGGGAGAGAAAACTGAATTTGAAACGTTGCCTCAAGCCACCTTTCTTTTATGTTTTATAGTTCGTATATATATATAATTTCCGAAAACTCTTGACCCCTGAAGGATTCGAACCCGGTCAGCCAGTGTCTCCATGTCCCGCTGACTCAGCCAGCGATTGTCAGAGGTATTGGGACGTCCTGAGACCAACAACATCCGTCAGCACTCTTGGAGTTACTGGCCACAAATATTGCATCAAAACACTTCAGCATGTTGGGACGCATGAAAGTCAAGTGTGTGCGCAGGTACATCACTGGACTGCCGGGGACATGGAGAGCCTGGCTGAGTGGAACTCGAATCCTTCACCTTTGTGCACTGAATTTTTTTCTTGTCACTAAACCATTTATGTGAACTTAGAAATATTCCTTCAAGAAATTAATTATATTTGTTTATGAGAGTAGATTCATCGTCATACCCCGGTATATCATTCCAAGTAGAGTTACTACGATCACCATGTGAGACTAACGAACGTTCCTTAGCTCTTAACGATAACGCTGCAAATTGTGGAGTCAAGCTCCTGGTTTCTGCTATCAACCACACGTTCCTAATGTTAGTACATCAGTGATGCAGACGGGTCTTCACTCATTCCGGAATGGTTCCCGTTCTCTCGCTAGAACGTAAAGTCCACAACAATCTCCACCTGGAGAAATAACTTAACACATTGTATTTCTTTTACTGAGAACAAAGTTTATAACTCTCTTACTTTTGAGATCTTCCTCTCAGCAGATCACTTCATAATTCACCCGCCGCATAGATTCGCTCTCATACTCCCGGCCACACACTGTCTTCCCAGAGAGACTCGCTCTCCACCACCCACTGATTATACCCAATAAAGCTCGGTATGAATTCTTCGCTCAAACCCAAAGGAACTTTGAAGAAAACTGCTCCAAAGTCTCCAGCTCATGAGCTCCACTTACCTACAAATTACCTTCCTGGATATCAGAATACTAAGTGACGCCTCTTTTGTTCAGCAGATCCTGGAGTACCACTCCGCCTGTGGTCTGTAGTCCTGCTGTTCCAGGAACCTTTCCAGTAAACTCCAGCGTCGCTTTGGTATTTCTCAAGTCAACAATTAAGGACTAGGCAGCGCCTGCCTCGACTGAAGTAAACAACAGGAACGCTCTGTTGAATCCCAGTCATCGACCACAATGATGAGTTGGGGCTCCACCTCATCTTGTTGAATTCGTACTGATAACGCGATGCCATGTAAGCCCTGCTGGGTCACGTGATCACCCTTAGTCCCAGAATTAATAGGCATGAGTAACGAAGGCTGAGGAAATTGCACCTCACATCGCTGGAAGAAGCAAAAGCTCGGGGAGACATGATCACCATTTACAAAATTCTCCGGGGGAACTGATAAGGTAGATAAGGATGGATTATTTAAAACGGGTACTGGTACTTGCTCCAGGGAACACAGGTGGAAGTTGAGTACACAAATGAGCCAAAGGCATTAAAAATAACTTTTTCGGTGCCAAGGTAGTAAATAAATGGAACGCACTAGGAAGTGATGTGGTGGAGGCTGACCCCATACACAGTTTCAAGTGTAGATATGATAGAGCCCAGTAGGCTCAGGAATCTGTACACATGTTCATTGGGAGTTGAGAGGCGGGACCAAAGAGCCGAAGTTCAATCCCTGCAAGCACAAGTAGGTGAGTACAACTAGGTGAGTACACACTCACACACAGTGAGTGTGTGTGAAAGAACTTTTTTAGTGTCAGAGTGGTTGACAAATGGAATGCATTAGGAAGTGATGTGGTGGAGGCTGACTCCAAAGGACCAAATCTGTACACCTGTTGATTGACGGTTGAGAGGCGGGACCAAAGAGCCAGAGCTCAACCCCCGCAAACACAACTAGGTGAGTACACACACACACACACACACACACACACACACACACACACACACACACACACACACACACACGCACGCACTTTACTGTCGACATACCCGTGATGACAGGCCATCTCAGTAATTGTTTCCTGAATTTCGACGTAATACTTCCACCACTTCTCATCGTCCTGACCATTCCCTTTGTTATTGTCTTCCTCCCAGACCCTCCCATTCTTACGTCCATCCTCGTCCTCCCATTCCTGTTCCCATCCTCGTCCGCCTAGCCTCTTCCATCCTCGTCCTCCTAACCGTTCCCATGCCCTCTTCAAATCGTCCGCCCAACCTTTCTCTTTGAACTGCGTCGCATTTCAATGCTGATTGGCCGCCTCCATCCCAATCACCTCTTTCATAACAATTAACATTATTATTTTTACTGCAACTGTCCAGTGGTTGTCCGTGGCAATAACTGAGCTCCCCAACACCAGGATTAATGCTTCGCCCATCAGTAGGACGCTCCAGTGCCCGCGGAGTGGGCGAGGCGGCGACAATGCTAGGCTAGTTTCATATCGACCTGCAGGCAACGCATACCCGAAACTTAATTTTATTTTCCCACTTGTCAGCGGTGCTGTTGTTATTTATGTAATTGTTTTTGTTGTTCTTGCTCTGCCTGGCAGTCGGTCAGCGAGTGCCCAAAGATTGCTAGAGTTTGAGAATTGTTATAAGTATTGATGCCAGTGGATTTTTGTAGTTGACAGGGATGTAAAATATTGAAGGTGCTTGTAGCCTAAGCCATCAGTCAGTGTTGATACGTATACTTAGCAGTAAGGGCAAAGTTTATTTGCTTATGTATGCCAAAGCTCTTTTGTATGTATACATACCGATACTTATCAATGTTCTCGTATAGTATAAAAAATTGTATAGTAGAGTATACCTTTAGTATACTGGGGATCTGTGCACCAGGGGAGCATACCTGAAGATGTCACCGTGATGACGAACTGTCGTAATACAATGGAAAGACAAAGTTATCTCCTCCTTCTTCACCCGCTACGTTGTATAAGGTATTTTCGTAAAATGGAAAAGGTCCATAGTAAAATAAAAAAAAGGTAGCCGGCAGCACCCGGGTCTCTTCTTCCCAAACCTTTTCCCATATATGTATATATATATATATGTTTCATTGAATATGACCGCATATTCTGTATTAATTATTTTCTGGTTTAGGGCTTCTATCCCTCTAACTATTTTCTTAGCATCAGGGCTTAATTGAAATAGGAGTTCTCCAAAACTCATTTTCGTACTTTTAAGGTGAAGAAAAGAAGTGATTTACTATAGAGTGTATTACACTTATTTGTATAATTTGCACGACGTTTCGAACCTCCATGGTTCATTCTCAAGTGAACAGATCTTACATTACAATTTTAGATCTTAGATTACAAATTCTTGAGGCAATTCACATAAGAATAGAGCGACCTACCATGAACACCCAAATCACGGAACTATTTACTCTACCCACCATGAGAGTAAGGACAAGACAAGAACATATCGATGCCAACACAGAAGACAATGTCCAACATAACAGGCCAATTACACTGGATTAATCTTTGTGTTTGGATAGGAGATGCCTCGTATGGGCCAATAAGCCTTCTGCAGCCTCTATGTTTATCCCTTATGTATCCCCCCATGTTTTCACCTTCATTGTATTATCACCTGACCTAATGCGGGTATAAAATCAACTAGTAATGTAAGATCTGTTCACTTGAGAATGAACCATGGAGGTTCGAAACGTCGTGCAAATTATACAAATAAGTGTAATACACTCTATAGTAAATCACTTCTTTTCTTCACCTTAAAAGTACGAAAATGAGTTTTGGAGAACTCCTATTTCAATTAAGCCCTGATGCTAAGAAAATAGTTAGAGGGATAGAAGCCCTAAACCAGAAAATAATTAATACAGAATATGCGGTCATATTCAATGAAACATGTTTGAAAGAAAACCTGCTGCCAGTATACACCAATATATATATATATATATATATATATATATATATATATATATATATATATATATATATATATATATATATATATATATATGTGTGTGTGTGTGTGTGTGTGTGTGCGCGCGCGGAAAACCCACATTTGAAAAAATGCTGAACGCGTTTTCGACTTAATTCACCTTCATCAGAGCAAGATAGAGAGTGGGGAGGGAAGATTGATATATAAAGATTAAGCCACCCAAAAGATGGCACAGGCATGAATAGCCCGTAATGGGGAGAAATTATTTGGTGAGTAAACCTTATAGTCAGCCCCCAGGAGAAGACAGGTCACCTGACCACCAGGAATTGGAGATGAAACCTTACTTTATGGGGAACGAATGGAAGAAAAAAGTAAGAAGAAAAAGGGAAGACTAAATAGAGTGAACAAATGTTCTTTCCTCTCACAGTGGAGTAAAAGGAATCAACAAAAACATAGGAGAAAATCGTGTTGCCGGTCGAGAAACTCCACAAAACAAAAACAGCTAAATGGTTGTTACATTGCATTGACGTGCTGTTTTGAAGCTTATATGGAGGGTCTAATGTGTACATGGCAGGGCTTACATTAGGGCTGTTGTTGCAGTATTTGATCAGGGCTGACGCAATCAGTTTTGTTCAACAAAACCCTTACTTTTAGCAATACATTTCGCCCACCTCTAAAGTCGATATAGTGATCACATAAAAGATCGATAGAATGCTCACAAAAATAAGATCGATAGAATGATCACATAATTGTTAAAAGGGTTTCATGAATAAATTAAATGTGAATAGATTAGGATACATAATAATGTAGATGTGTTGAAAACTACATATTAATAATCAACAGAATTTTGTTACTTGTTGCGACTTTTAACCAGCAAGATTGTTCACATTTCCACTGAAAACTGCATTTTGTTGTAAATTTCGCCAGTTCAGTTATATATTTGTTTTGTCATTTACAGGTCAATTACAGCAAATTGCCTGAAGATTTGATTAAATAAACCATTGAATAGTGTTTGTATTGTGTTAGCTAGTCAGTGACCCCAACACGGCTCGTTCAGGGGTGACAATGGTAATATGTTCTCTATTTTATGTGGCTATTTTGGAACTGTGGAATTTAAAATGCCTGTGTATGTATATATATATATATATATATATATATATATATATATATATATATATATATATATATATATATATATATATATATATATATATATATATGCTGGAGCACCTCGCCCCATGAGACCACAAGAGACTATAGTCTCTTGTGGTCTCATGATGGCTGGTGTAATATCCTATGTGTTCCGTCGTGTTCTGAAAGTTGGCAGTGTAATTTGGTGCTAATTGGCTTGGTTTATAAGGGTTTTCTTTGTTTGATTTATAATATTTATAATGCATTTTGACATTATACATCAACGACTATAATCTGAGTCACAGTGACCCCCTGGTGAATGTCAGCGACTTTGGGTCAAATCACTCCGACCATTTTCAGAGTCACAGAGAGCATGGATTCCATGATGCTATTCCTTGAGCGTGGATTCCTTGAGCCCACCTTGAGCGCTGATGGCGCTGAAGGTGGCCTCAAGGTCGTGGTGCCAGAGCAAGCTCATAATCGTGTTACCGGGAGTCGCGCCATTAACATCTTTATGGCTCTAGGGGTTTCCCAATATTTGTCAAGCCTTTAGTGCGAGTGGATAATCGGGAGAGAGTGCTCCTGCAAGGCTGATAAATTCTAAGTCAAGACAACTCTCCACATTTTCCCCCCTAATGGGATTCGAACCTGGGCAATATTAAATTCCAGTGACGGAACGTGGATGGAAGTTTGCAACATATTAAGTAGAAGGAGACGGGAATATAACTTAGTGGAAGGGGGGCGGGAAAGTAACTTGGTAGACAGGATGGGTACTTTGTGGCGCGGATGGAAACGTATCTTAGCGGTAGGGGTAAAAAGTATGAGTTTTCAGTTGCATACTGGTGCACCTCGCCACTTTAAGTGGCGAGGTGCTCCAGTATGTCAAGTGGCGAGGTGCTCCAGTATGTCAAGTGGCGAGGTGCTCCAGTATGTCAAGTGGCGAGGTGCTCCAGTATGTCAAGTGGCGAGGTGCTCCAGCATGTCAAGTGGCGAGGTGCTCCAGCATGTCAAGTGGCGAGGTGCTCCAGCATGTCAAGTGGCGAGGTGCTCCAGTATGTCAAGTGGCGAGGTGCTCCAGCATGTCAAGTGGCGAGGTGCTCCAGCATGTCAAGTGGCGAGGTGCTCCAGTATGTCAAGTGGCGAGGTGCTCCAGCATGTCAAGTGGCGAGGTGCTCCAGCATGTCAAGTGGCGAGGTGCTCCAGCATGTCAAGTGGCGAGGTGCTCCAGCATGTCAAGTGGCGAGGTGCTCCAGCATGTCAAGTGGCGAGGTGCTCCAGCATGTCAAGTGGCGAGGTGCTCCAGTATGTCAAGTGGCGAGGTGCTCCAGTATGTCAAGTGGCGAGGTTCGTAGAGATACCTAAAGGGTAAACTCCGGTTGACCGTGGGTGCACGCCATTAGGTGCATATCCGGAGTGCAAACTGAGTCTTATTCCCATTGCTCAGTGATACCTGAGTGTGCGAACGTGCACAATCGCCTCGGAACGGAGCATTATACATGTAATTAACTAGTATTTATCTCCTGCGTTACGACAGCTATTGCAATTGCAAGTGGTAGATGGAGGTTTTTATGCGTCGTTATAACCGGTGTTGCAGACGCTCGTAAATGACGTTAATGTGGCAGCTTGTTGACGTTATTACGAGTGTGTCGAGCCATCCGTTGGTGCGTTTGATTAACGCCGCCCTCACCGCCCTCTTATAGTCCCGCGCGTTGGTAGATAGTATCACTAATATGCTCGAGATACACACCAAAAGCTTGGCACACAAAACTGTTATTATTAGTAGGAGTATAAGTATTCGTATGCACAATGAAATCACATTAACGTGATTTATCAGTGATAAAATAAGCAGGAGCCGTGAGAAGGATTCAAACCCACTCACTTGGTACTCCCAAGCACACGCCCTAGACCACTGCGCCATGACAAGGTCAAGGTTATTATTATTATTATTATTATTATTATTATTATTATTATTATTATTATTATTATTATTATTATTATTATTATTATTTTTATTGTTATTAATATTTTAAAATTATTTTTATTATTTGTATTAATATTTAGAAATTATTATTATTATTATTTTTATTATTATTATCATAAGAGTTGTAGTATTGCTGTTCAATAATTATGGAAAAAGTTTTGGACACAGATGTTTTAACACAAACAAATTTGTGGTATGTCTGTGCACATGTGTTTATTTGTGTGTTTGTGCATTTTATCATGTTTCTGAATGTCAATAAATGTTTTGCTCATGTGTGTATTTTGTTTACATTTGTATGTGTCTCTTTTCCGCGTCTGTGGATATAAAAGTTCCTACTTAATGTGTGGTTTTGAATGACGTTCTGTTCACCGGGGTTTACCAATCCACAAGTGCCAAATTGTTCTATTCGACTCGGTCCATTTCCAGCGATGGCAACATAGCGATGAATGACTTCTGGATGGAGTGGCATAGCCAGTACGCTCAGGCCGGCACGTGGGTAATGTTACTGGTTCTGAGTTATTGAGTTATAACTGGATTAGTCCAGCATGCTGTTATTCTCATGTCAGTTCAAGAATATAGAGTATTGAGCCTTGTGTGAGCCCCTACAGCTGGGAGTGGATCTATCTTGAGATCTTGAGATGATTTCGGGGCTTTTAGTGTCCCCGCGGCCCGGTCCTCGACCAGGCCTCCACCCCCCAGGAAGCAGCCCGTGACAGCTGACTAACACCCAGGTACCTATTTTACTGCTAGGTAACATGGGCATAGGGTGAAAGAAACTCTGCCCATTGTTTCTCGCCGGCGCCTGGGATCGAACCCGCGACCACAGGATCACAAGTCCAGCGTGCTGTCCCCTCGGCCGACCGGCTCCGTATTACGGCTACCTTCTTCTGAGTGGGTTCAGCAGACATTTTTCAGCAGACCTTTTGGAAGATAATTTTGTTTAGTCTTCCTTCACAACAGACACAAATGTTTCCTAAAGTTTTAGCGCCCATATGTGTGTTACAATTTCCTTAGTTTTTTTCTTTTTGTGAAAAACTGGAGATTTTCTACCGGATTATTCATCTTCTTTATCTCTCACAAGTAGGTGTGAATGTTATGTTGGACGTTCAGTGACGATATACAGTTCCCTCAGTATAACCATTTACCACGAAAGCTCCATTCAGATTTGAAAAAAAAATCCTGTTATTTAACCTTAACCATTAATGCTGTTTCGTCTGTTAAATGCATATAACTTAGGAACATTAATCTACAAATATTTTGTTAGATAATTATATTATTTGACAAATTCTCTTAAAAGTTTAAACATCTGTTTAAACTAAGCTTCAATTATATGCACACAAAAAAATCATGTTATGTACAATGAAATCACAATAAAGTCGAAAATATATAATGTTTGGAAATGTTTGGATCATTCTGTGGACTCGGACTGACATGCGGGGTCGATCCAGACGCCACACTTGCTGCCTTTCTTCTCTTAATGTAAACAAATATGACGAAAAACATATAGGAAAACACAGAGGTCCAATTAGTAAGAGAGTGAGGAGCCGCTGGAGTGGAGGGGACGTGGTATCCACCGTATTGACCCACGACAGGACGGTACACTACGCCTTGACAATGTACACTACACCTTGACAAGGTACACTACGCTTTGACAAGTGTACACTACACCTTGACAAGTGTACACTACACCTTGACAAGGTACACTACACCTTGACAAGTGTACACTACACCTTGACAAGGTACACTACGCCTTGACAAGGTACACTACGCCTTGACAAGGTACACTACACCTTGACAAGGTACACTACGCCTTGACAAGTGTTGTGTGTGCTCGTATGCACATACGCACCTACATGTGTGTACACGGCCCCGAATAAGCTCAAAATTTTTAACTTTCTCGATACTGAAAAATGAATGCAGTGACTCATTCCCCCGTATTTCTCGTCATATTTTCTTTTGAAATTGCTTACTGAATTCCCTTCTGCAATACGGTATTGTACACTTTCGAATCCAACGAAATTTTCCCCTTGACATCGGTCTCCTCTCAACGCGTAATATTTTATTGTATTTAATTTTTTAACATTTTTTTTATTTTGTGCAATCACCCTGTATTACGGTAAAAATAACGGTAAAGGTCAATATTTCCAATATGTATCGTATTTTTCAAACTGTAGGTCAATTTGGGTAAAATATAAGATATCTCTGTTTTCTATTATGGAAAATTTTCTAAATAAAATAACTCAATTTGAAATTTCGAAATGTTTGCAATTACCCTCAATTACGTTAAAAAAAGCACTCAAGCATCAGATTTTAAATATCCATCGTATTTTTTTAAACTGCATGTAAATTTGGGCAAATTATTACACATTATAATTGTTAGCAAATGAAATGCAGTAGGCAGTGATGGGGGAGGCTGACTCCATACAGTTTTAAATGTAGATGTGATAGAGCCCTATAGGCTCAGGAATCTATACACCAGTTGATTGACGGTTGAGAGGCGGGACCAAAGAGCCGTAGCTCAACCCCCGCATGAGCAATTATACGAGTACATACGTACATACATACATACATACATACATACATACATACATACATACATACATACATACATACATACATACATGTGTGGGAGCTTGACTGGTCCTGAAGCCAACGTGCAACTATAAACTATTTGATCCCTTCCAGGACTCGAACCTGGGCAGCGAGAGAACCGTACCCCTTAGTAGCTGAACAGTCCTGATTCAAATCGTGGAGTAGTTATACAGTTTATAATTATATATACATATATACATGTACATAATTACATTCATATGCAAATGCATAAAAGCTGCATATTTATACATACATATTGAACGTTTCTGACCAAACTTATGCTTTCAGAAACGTACATTTCCAGGACCCATCCGGCTGTGTGGAGGACCAAACATGTGACAGATTATTTCCTAACACAAAAAATGAAGCCAGACGACTTATGGCGAAATACCCTGAAGGCTTATTATTCAGCGAGGGAGTGAATGCCTTTATGAAGAGAGGAGCTTGAGGCACAGTGTGTGTGACGCGGGGGATTGTGTGAAGCATGGAGGGTGTGAAGCACAGAACTGTGTGACGCAGGGGTGTGTGAAGAAGGGGGTTGTTTAGAGCCGAGGAATGCGTGACGCAGAAGGTATGCGAATTAGAAAGTGTATTATGCAGGGGAGTTTGCGTGAAGCAAGGAAGTGTGTAAAGCAATGGAGTGGGTGAAGCATGGGAGCATGTGAAGCAGGGGAGTGTGTGAAGGAGGGGAGTGTGTGAAGCAGGGGAGTGTGTGAAGCAGGGGAGTGTGTGAAGCAAAGGAGTGTGTGAAGCAAGGCACTGCCCTCCAGGCTATCCAATCAGATCAGGATTTTAGCTCTTGCTCTCCTTGCTACTGTGGCTTCTTTTCCCATTACCCATACACCATTCTCATTGCATCTGTTGTATTCTTCCCTGGGCCTTCTATTGTTCGGTGGTGGATTATAAATCAACGCTACCACTATGTTCATGCCTCCTACTCCTGCTATTCCTAGTATATACGCTTGCTGCTCACTCCCCTCTACTAGTTTGACTTCTCCAAAGCTGCAGTGTAGCTGTAGCAACACACCTGCAACACCTCCCACACTGTGCACTCTACCTCTCCTCATTATTGGAGACACTCGTGGGAAGGTTGTATTTCTTATAACACTTGTCAGTTTCATTTCTGTTATTAAAATCATGTGTGGTTGTACTTCTGCCACGCTTTCCTTTAACTTTTTTCTGTTGCGATTCCATCTGCATTTGTGTATATTACTTTTATGCTACTCGTGGTAATTTGGGGCTGCTATTGTTTTCTTCAAGGTGTATTTGTTCGTGTGGCTGTGTTTGTGTCCAATAGCAAGGGGGAGGGGGGTAGGGGGGTGCATGATAAACCAGTCACTCATGGCTACTCATTAGTGTAGATGCTTCGTTAGGCTGGGGAGCTCTGTTATCCCCCTCTCTACAACTCAGTTGTATTGTTGTGGTTGTCTGTCCAACTATTTCCCTGAGTTCTACTCTATGTTGACAGATTTGTTTTGTCCTGTGCCCTGTTTGTGTCTTTTTCTGGTATCCTTGTATTTCTCATTTGCTTTTCTTCTCTGATTCTCTTTACTGCATCCCTTTCTTCTTTAGACATATCCTGTCTAATAAACACTGCACCTATTATAGTTATAGGTTAAGTAATAGTTGTAATTACGAAGCAATAAGATTCTTATCTTAACATACTAAGAAGGATAGGTAAGGTCGGTGTTTTCTATGAAGCTTTTTAAGGTAAACTAAAATATTCACAATAAATTAGTATGTCACATATGCACTTATTTAATAAGTCTATATTGACTGTACGAAAGTGCGAGAACGGGTTGCCTAGTAATATTTTATATTTTCATGAAGGGTGAGATAGTGATTTTTGTGGATGTGTATTATGTTATGTGTGTATATTTTTGGACTTGTAAAATCTCGTGGTTTAAGTGAAGTTATATAATTTCTCTTTGAGGGGACTCAGTAATTTTGTCAAGCCATTTGGGACTCTTGCAGCGAGTGTTGACTTTGCCAGTCCTTATGGATTAGTTTTTTGAGGGCACAGTGTTTAGGCTCAGTGACTTATTGTTAATGTTAGTTACTTGAAGTTGGACTGGATACATGAATGTTGTTGAGTCTATTGAGACTTTGGTTTTGAATAGTCCTTAGAGACTTTGAAGTTGAGTAACGTCACAACTAGTACAACTTTACGACACCTTAGATGCACTTTATCTGCCGTCTAGTGTACCAGTGTTCCTAAGTTTTATGGAAAGTGAGCTAGTAAATAGTCTTAACTTTTCAGCATCTAGTAAATCTAGTGTATCCATATTGTTAAGTTAAGTCCACCACCAGCGCCACCACAGTCTCCACCACCAGCGCCACCACAGTCTCCACCACCAGCGCCACCACAGTCTCCACCACCAGCACCACCACAGTCTCCACCACCAGCACCACCACAGTCTCCACCACCAGCGCCACCACAGTTTCCGCCATCAGTCTCCAACACCAGCAGACAAAGCCTTTGCTGAAGCATCAGAAGGTTCAGAAAGACAATAATTAAGGAAGCAGTGTTAGAGGCTGTAAACACTCCCCAAGTCTTGACTTGTTCAAGGCAAGAGACGGAGAGCGAGAGAGTTCCAGGGCGTCGCCCAGGGCACCGCTTAAGAAGGGGGAAATTCTTTCTCTTTGTGATTTCCTATAAATTATTAATAAAGTTTTACTGTGGATATTTTCCACAAGAGGTAACACAGGAGGGAGAGGCAACACAGGAGGGAGAGGCAACACAGGTGTGGGAGAGGCAACACAGGTGTGGGAGAGGCAACACAGGTGTGGGAGAGGCAGCACAGGTGTGGGAGAGGCAACACAGCAATATAATAACACACAACCAATGTCTGTAAGTCTGTGTGGCAGTAGAGTTACCGGCCAGCCTTCCTCTGACATTCAATTGGGCAAACAAATTGCTTTGATGAGATTTCTCCTGACCGATTAATTACAGACCATGCATGTGTGTGTGTGTGTGTGTGTGTGTGTGTGTGTGTGTGTGTGTGTGTGTGTGTGTGTGTGTGTGGTAGTGCCGGGCTCTCATCAACCTGTTAGGTCAAAGCTGAACCTCCCAATCCGGAAGGTGTTTTAACACGTGGATCCAGAGCATCATTAACGAGGCAGACTAAACGCTTCAACACCGCGCTCTTGCACCCTTGGTGAGTGCCTCTCCTCCCGCGTGCTGGCGTACCCTGGTGCCATGCCATGGTGCCGTACCCTGGCACTGTGGCATAACAATGCGTTGTTATTATGACCTCTCGTGGAGTAATGCCCATCAGCTGGGTCATACATTGGTACTGATACCACTCTTGGGGGGAGAACCAACAGCTGGGCCAAGCCAGTGTGACCACTCTTGGACTTCGGGTGGGTTAGCTCCGGCCAGTTTAGTACAACAGTTTAGTGACGTTGTGAACGTTCGAGAGGACGGGTTGACTAGCTCATATGGTGCCATAACGACCACACATGGTGCCTTACTCCGTGAGTGCAGGTAATAATACACTTGATTCCATGTATCGGTAGGAAAGCACTAACAACAGGAGAGGAAAACAACAGCCATAGTATACAGCATATGCCATCTATTGGCATAAAATTACACTATCAGCTACAGGGCGACCTGTAAGTTGCATCATACGCCATCTGTCTGTCTCTCTCTCTCTCTCTCTCTCTCTCTCTCTCTCTCTCTCTCTCTCTCTCTCTCTCTCTCTCTCTCTCTCTCTCTCTCTCTCTCTCTCTCTAAGATTTGTGATGTGACTAAATAAATATAACCGATTCAGTAGGCAGAAATTTTGTTTTCAAAACAGTTATTGGATAAGAGTAATAAGTTGTGGATCTTTAGATATTTTACTCTACTGTGGCTGGAAATTACACATATTAGTTTTCCCTAGTTCTGATGTCAATGGGATGAAAGAGAATGAGACGTACAGGTAGCGAGAGAGAGACAGGCAGACAGACAGACAGACAAGCAGAAAGACAGGCCAGGATATAAAGACACATACAGTAGAACATACAGACACAGACGTATACATTGATATACATACTAAGAAAGGGTAGTGAAAGAAACATGCGCTGAAAAATGTTATATTTTGCCTTTGATAACAACACTATGAGGAGCAGGTGCCATGCGCCACCAGGCTTATGAGGCCACTCTCACACAGCAAGGCTCTCGCCGGCTATAATTAAATTAAACAGAGACAAAGGACAAATCCCCTGTCTCAGCTCCGTCACAATTATCTGGTAAGTGCATGAGCTACAAGCTCCCAACAAGACACAGGTGAGACTGTATTACAGGAGGAATATTACCTCAGAGAACCAAATGTCGTCTGCCGGGATCACTGATATCTTGCTGTGTATGCAGCCCGTCCTACTAAGGTTTACCAACGGCAAGAAACTGTCGTACAATAGTACTCTTATCCTAACGTACCAGAGGACCCGAAACAGAAAACGATACAGTATGTCAGTTTCGCGAGCCACCACCATTTTCTAGTACGATGATTTTTGAGAATACGTCCAAATGCGACGCTCTATTAGGAGGACGGGTTGGTGTATGGTGGTGAGAGAAACACGATATGTGAAGTGTGTATTGAGGAGGAATAACACTGTTTAGTGTTGCACGAGCCGGGAACACTGGGAAATGTTGCGCTTTGATATTTAAGACAATGGGACGGTTCATCTGGGAGATCCTCCCGGCATTACGGCCGTGACATAGAGAGCTGGGACGAGCACAGGTGGGGTTTGGGTCCTTGGACGAGCACAGGTGGGGTTTGGGTCCTTGGACGAGCACAGGTGGGGGTTTGGGTCCTTGGACGAGCACAGGTGGGTTTTTTGGGTTCCTTGGACGAGCACAGGTGGGTTTTTGGGTTCCTTGGACGAGCACAGGTGGGTTTTGGGTTCCTTGGACGAGCACAGGTGGGGGTTTGGGTCCTTGGACGAGCACAGGTGGGTTTTTGGGTTCCTTGGACGAGCACAGGTGGGTTTTGAGTTCCTTGGACGAGCACAGGTGGGGGTTTGGGTCCTTGGACGAGCACAGGTGGGGTTTGGGTCCTTGGACGAGCACAGGTGGGTTTTGGGTTCCTTGGACGAGCACAGGTGGGGGTTTGGGTCCTTGGACGAGCACAGGTGGGGTTTGGGTTCCTTGGACGAGCACAGGTGGGGTTTGGGTTCCTTGGACGATGACAGTTAAGGCTTAGACCGTGGGCGATTTGGGGACCTTGGCCCGAGAAGGAATGGGGTGTTTGGACCCGAGATGAGCAGCAGTGTAGGTTTTAAGACCTGGAAAGAGCTTAGTAGTGGTCTTGTAGAAAAACAAGTTGTGATATGTGGTTCTGACACTTGCGGGGAGGTGACCTTGGAGAGTGGCACAGGCAAGGAAGTGTCCTTGGGAATTAACACTAACAATTGTACCTTAAAGGGACCTCGGGCAGTGTCACATCCAGGGAAGTGACCTTTTCCCTCTGGCACTTGCAAGGAGATGGCTTGGGCACTTGCCCTGGCATGGAACTGACCTCTTGCACTGAAATGTGCATGACATCTGCCACTTACACGTGCAGGGAGCGTCAGTGAGATGTGCAGGGAGGTGGACCGGGGGAACAAATGGAAGAGCATGGATAAGATAACTCAGGATATGGATAAGATAACTCAGGATAATCAACCCAAAGCATGATGACTATACGAGAATAAACCCAAAGAAGTTAATGGAAGATTTATAACGTCTGTAGAAACAAATGAACAATATAACCACAGCTTATAGTTTCCCTAAAAGTACTTTGAGGTAAAGAGTTGAAGCCAAAGTAGATATTCAGTGCAGTGTAAATTCAAAATGAGAATGACATTGTATGCAACGCTAAGGATCAAGTAATAATACTCCATTATAACTCCATTATAATACTCCATTACATGACTGTGAATTGCAAGAGTTAGCAGGCATAAACACGAATGATAATGTATTGTGCAATGAACCTAATTTGTAAAAATAGAACTTGGGCTGTTTCTCAGTGTATATTTACATGTGTGTGTGAGTTGTAATATTTAACCACGAGGTAGGCATTTGTGATCATTCAGCACATTTATTTCTCATGAAATAAATGAGTCTCTAGGAGCAGGCTTCAGATGAGCTGAGGTAGTATAACAGCTCTTGCTTGCAGTTTCACTAAGTAAGTCATTTCACAGCCCTTATGAACCTTAGTTTTGGTTTAAAAAAAAGAGAGGAGGAAAGAGAGAGCAAGAGAGAGAGGAGAGGAGGAAAGAGAGAACAAGAGAGAGAGGGAGAGGAGGAAAGAGAGAGCAAGAGAGAGAGTGGAAAGAGCAAGAGAGAGAGAGGAAAGAGAAAGCAAGAGAGAGAGGAAAGAGAGAGCAAGAGAGAGAGAGGAAAGAGAGAGCAAGAGAGAGAGAGGAAAGAGAGAGCAAGAGAGAGAGAGGAAAGAGAGAGCAAGAGAGAGAGAGGAAAGAGAGAGCAAGAGAGAGGAAAAAGAGAGCAAGAGAGAGAGAGAGGAAAGAAGGAAGTCGGTGTTAAGGGACTGGCCAATCTGCATAACATTACACACCAGCAACAGAGACTGCCTCCGCCTTTCCCCTGACGCCAGGACGATGTCTTCTCCATGATTGAAGTGCCGTAAAAAACGTTCAACCAAGGCTTCACGACTTTCCCAAAAGCAGGGGAAGAAAAACAAGTTTGTACAATATAATCTGATAATACGATTTGAGTTTTACGACAGTGAGGAAACCCTTGTTGTGTTGTCACACACGACGAAGCGTTTTCCTCCTATGGAATGATTCGATTTCGGTGGTTTTAAATTATTTTTTTCTTGAAATTCACTTGAGATTCTGAAATTATCTTCACACGTAAGAATCACGAATTATTAGTCTCGTATTAAATTGTGGAATACCAATTTCGCGTGAGAATCTGAAACGCAATATTCGCGTGAACTCATCTTGTTTGCTAACGTGAACTTGTATGTGATTGAAATCACGATCGTTAAGTGTTGAAGGAGATGCCCCAGTTGATGAATGTGTGAGACGCAGCTCCATCATGATGAATGTCATGATGGTGAGAGATATCAACTGATGAGCATACGGAACGTGAGAGATACATGTTGTTGCTGTACGATATGAAGGTAAGAGATGACACCTGATGAATGTATTGAAATGAGAGATGAATTGTGTTAATCTCAAATGGATTAGGGAGTTTATCACCTCAAATGTATAGAGTGAGATGAACATGTCGGTCAACACGATGTGAATCAAAAGATGAATATTGACTGCATATTAATCAAGCCTTTATTACTGGAATGAACATGCATAGAGTTTTATTACTACATAAGTGTGTTTATAGGCAATTATCAACATCACCATAATGGATATATAATATAAATGTCAAAGCCTTTGTTATATTTGTCTGTCTCTCTTAGTCTTTCAGTATCTCTTCGTCTTTCAATCTCTCTTCGTCTTTTAGTCTCTCTTCGCTAGGTCTAGTGCTAGACCTAGCGAAGGTCTAGCACTAGACCTTCGTTGCACACTTGTTGCAATATCACGTGTGCAACCAGTGCACTATACACTGGTTGCACATCACTTACAGGTGATGGGATCACCCCTGAGTATTGGGTGATTGGATCACGTTGTTTAGTTACATAATTCAAGTTAATATGATTTAAGTAACTTTTATTTAAGCGATTTAATGTTAACAACTAAGTTTGCTAATAATAGCATTATATACTTTTTATAAATAAAACATTAAAACTTAATTTGTATTTCAACATATTCCCCCGTGTTCCTCGCCACGTTGGCTGGTGTAGGCAGTCTTGTGCAGGTCTGCCAGAGTTGCATGGTACGGTTCATAACAACTAGTTTATAGATTACACAGCCAATTGGGCTCTATCATATCTTCAACTCAAGCGGTGAGTGGAGTCTGCCTCCTTCACTTCATTTCTATTCCCATTCCATTTGTTCAATATTTTGACATCGAAATCATTCTTTATTTGTCTTTGTGGTTCATTTGGGTCTGCAGACGAGGAGTCACAATAACGTGGCTGAAATATGTTGACCAGACCACACACTAGAAAGTGAAGGGACGACGACGTTTCGGTCCGTCCTGGACCATTCTCAAGTCGATTGTGTACTTCAGTTGGGTACTTCAGAGTTAAATTGTGTTCACTTCCCCGTGTGTAGTTTGTACCTGTCTGCCCTGTCTGCTTCTCCCCCCCCCCCCTCCCTGAATATTTTGTCTGGTAATCATGTCTCACCTCTTTCTTCTCTCTTCCAATTACGTGAAGTGAAGTAAACTTCTACGGCGTTTCCTCGTTCCTCATGCCTCACAGCTCTGGGACTGATTTATTGACGTTTCATAGAACTTCCTGCAGTGCGTGTTTTGTGTTAAGAGAGATAAAACTCCACGTTGGTGCTACATATTCCCGAATTGGAATAACATAAAATAAAATAATGTCTGTCACCAGCATGAATCCAGATTCTAAGGACATGCTTCAGCAAACTTTCTAAGATGACAAATGGGAGGTGTGTGAAAGTCATAGGCCAGTCAGGGGTCAGCATCAGTATCACTCAAGATCATCAACATAAGCACTGATCCCTGAGATTCCAATGAAGTCTGAAATTGGAGAGTTGGTTTCGTAGAGCGCTGCTTGCTCCCAGCGTTTCCTCGAAAATTATAATCAGGAATTCATTTGGATTACCAGAAGATTTTAGTTATCGGAAATAGGATTACCGAGGTCTTACAGTGTTAATTTTTCTGATAGAGGGAAAGGGAAGGAATAGATAAAAGGAGAGGTGAAGGAAGAAGAGAGAGAGAGAGTAGGGAAGAATAGCTGAGAGTGTGGAAGAGGAGAAGTGAGAGGAGATGGGGATATTGGAGGAAAGGGAGGAGAAAGATGAATATGGTAGGCAAGAGAGGAGAAGAGGATGAGAGGGGAAGAAAGAGGAGAGTGGGGGGGGGTGGAGAGAGAGAGAGAGAGAGAGAGAGAGAGAGAGAGAGAGAGAGAGAGAGACCCAGTCACTACCAGGTTTCACATCCAGTAAACGACAAACAAGATTCTAAACGACTATTTGTTCAGATTCTGGAAGGAAGATTTTATATAAGGCCGTCGTCTGTACGTAGTTGAAGATATTCTTTTGAAGTGGGCTTCTGGAGACAGGCTCCGTGTAATATGAAGACAATAATGTAATAAAGAAAAATGTGAGTAGTGAAAATGGTTAAAGTGATGTGTTGAGAGTGGTGTGGCGTGCAGTGGGGTTTACTGGGAGGGTGTAGGTGTATGATCGAGTGTGTGTGTGTGTGTGTGTGTGTGAGAGAGAGAAAGGAGGCTGGGAGTGTGTGTGTGAGAGAGAGAGAGAGAGAAAGGAGGCTGGGAGTGTGTGTGTGTGTTCAGAGAAGGAGAGGTTGTGTGTGTGGGAGGCAGATGGATTGATTGTTAGTGGAAGAGGAACGGGAAAATATGTTTAAGGAGAAACGGGAAGGTGTGTGTGGGAGAGAGTCACCTGGGAGGGAAGGTGTGCGGGAAATGGGAAGGTGTGTGTGTGGGAAGGAAGTGAGACAGGGAGAGTATATGAGTTGGAGGAGGTAGGGAGGGAGGGAGGGGGGAGAGATGGGAAGGGAGTGGAGGAGAGGCCTGGGTCGACCCGAACACTTCCGGCCACTCTCATCTAATAACACATAAAACACTTTACACAATATCGTTTCACAATCTTTTATGTGATCAGTACATTCTGTTTCGATATTAAAATTAATAATATAAATAAGAATTCAGTGATAAGTCACATAGTATTGTGAAATGTTTGTTTGGGTACTGGTGGCACAGTGTCACTTTTCACTGTTTTCTTTGAAACCAATCAGGACACGACCATGTTGGGTACGTACCAAACAGTAATTACTGGAAAAAAAATCGGGTTAAGCTAGACCCAAGTGTATGGCCTCTAACTTTGAACAGACTGACAGGAGACACGCCGACAGACTGATAGATACACAGACAGGCAGACAGATATTTCCTTCTCTGAGGCTATAGCATAACTGTGACGTGCTTATCTCTGAAGCTAGACACAGATATAATGAAATAATCAATGATAGAGTCAGAGTCTTTTTCCTGTGGATTCCTTCCCCATATTGGTCTCCGAATGCACAATAGAACTGATGAGTTTGCCAAGACTTTTGCTCGTAAAGAGGGAATTGACTACCAACTCGGACTGTCTTTGAGCAGCCTGAATTTCAGAGACTTTAGGCAAAGTGATATATATATATATATATATATATATATATATATATATATATATATATATATATATATATATATATATATATATATATATATATATATAATATGTAAACTCTTATAAAGCGAGAACTTAGGGAATAACTTTCCCGGAAAGGCCGCCAGTACATTGCATCCTGTTTACCAATTTGTGCTGAGCTGGCCAAGTTTACTGCAGCTGAAATATTGTTGTCCATTATTGTCATTTGCACCGTCCGAGGATATTGTCTGTGTGGAGTGACTGGGCGAGGCGGCGCCTCTCAACCCCCGGCCACCGTCCCTGGCTCCCATCTGCAGGAGACTGACCCAGACACACACACTACCATTACCACCAGATGCTCGGAGGTCCCACGGCACTGTCTGGCGGTAGTTCACACAGCTAGTATACACTTGTATGAGATGTATACACTGGTATACACTTGTATGAGATGTATACACTGGTATACACTTGTATAAGATGTATACACTGGTATACACTTGTATAAGATGTATACACTGGTATACACTTGAATAATGTAAAACACTATCATCCAGTGTTGTCATCCACACTTCCGTGGAAGTAAACATTCCATTCACCTGGGGCCAGATTCAAGAAAGCACTTACGCAAGCACTTACGAACATGTTCATCTTTCCTCAATCTTTGACGGCTTTGGTTACATTTTTTAAACAGTTTACAAGTATGAAAACTTCCCATTCAACTGTTGTTATTGTTATAAACATCCTTCTGGTGCTTCGGAGCTCATTAACTGTTTAATAGTTGGAAACAAAGCCGACAAAGATTGAGAAAAGATATACAGGTTCGTAAGTGCTTGGGCAAGTGCTTTCGTGAATTTGGCCCCAGGGCTCTACGAGTCTCGAACCGTCGACCCCAGGCGTGGGAGACCGAAGCTGTATCGACTGGGCTATGAGTGGTCTTCATAAGAAAAGTTTCCAGAAGCGGCATCCTGCTGCCAAACTGGAGTTCCTTGTATGCAACGTATGTAAATATTTCCTCACTTATCTTGTATAAGAAGAATATTACCTTTCCCAACACTGCGCGGCATAAGCCTTGGAATCCTTCTGCCTCAGACTGTCTGCTGTGTGACGAGGTGGATTACTCCTGAATTTTATTAAGCATATTGCATGAGCAGACGAGGAGTCACAATAACGTGGCTGGAAAAATGTTGACCAAACCACACACTAGAAAGTGAAGAGACGACGACGACGTTTCGGTCCGTCCTGGACCATTCTCAAGTCCACAGTCGATTTGATAGTGATCCAGGACGGACCGAAACGTCGTCGTCTCTTCAATTTCTAGTGTGTGGTTTGGTCAACATATTACATGAGATAGACAGAGAGAAAGAGAAAAACAGAGAGAGAGAGAGAGAAACAGACTTATAATTGCATGTCAGTTCGAGTAAACACTGCAAAGTAATTAAAAGTTGATGTGTCAACTTGGGTAATGAACCGGAGCCAACGAGATGTAGGGTCAATAATATCGCTGATTCTAAATTTGGCGACAATAATGCTCGTTATATGACTAATTGTCTCTTGCTATCCTGATGGCCCTCATACTCTGTGTTTTCGAACCATGACCCTATTATTATATATCACCAATGTGGTATAGATCTATATTACCACTCTGGAGGCCCCGTGCTCGAATTCTAAAGAGAACATATAACTCTCCAGCAGATAGATCTAAGAACACATATATATATATTTGACCGAAATTAAATAATAGATTTGGAATAGTTTATTATAGATATAAATATGGTGTTATTTCTATAAAATTCGGTGAATATAAAGCGAAAAAACATTTGTGTCCGGGAAGCCGAGTCGTGTCAACACGGCCAACTCCAAGTTTTCCAAATTCAATAGTACCGATTTCTACTTTTTAATTGTGTTGTATGTCGTGATATGTACTATGGGCCTCATCATTACTGTAAGTACTACCAAAACAGGACGAGGGCTGAATAATATCACGATCACTAGGCTAGTGTTGCTGTAATTAGCTATTTGAGGACCCAATGTTTAAAGTCGCTACAGTGTGTCAAAGCCAGGTGCCCAGATGCCTTATTACTGTATCTCAAACCCAGATAACAATATTTAGGTCTCTAGGAACTATTGCTCGCAACTTTTATAATAAGAAAACTTTGACAGCAGCACCTGAATGGCCTCATAATCTTACTATAATTTACTTAGGAGGTAATGATATACTTCCATCATGTTCTCCGGCAGAGATCATAGAAGATCTTAGGAGTGTGGTGGACACCTTCACACACTCTATAGTCTTTTTATTAACTCTAAGATAGAGGCTGAGATGCCTAGCGGTTGAAGCTTCACTACTGATCCAGAGTGCCAGACCCGATCAAAAGAGCTCTCTCTCTCTCTCTCTCTCTCTCTCTCTCTCTCTCTCTCTCTCTCTCTCTCTCTCTCTCTCTCTCTCTCTCTCTCTCTCTCTCTCTCTCTCTCTCTCAGTAGGTGGGGTCAAGGTCCCACAACACCAACAGAGGCCTCCCCCCCCTACCCCCTCCTCCCCCCCAATCCCTACCCCCCCCCCCCCTCCCCACTGTTTTGGGACTGTGGCAACGATGAACCTCAAAGAGCTCTTGTGACGTGCTCATGAGCCCTCCATTGAGCAAGAAAATTGGACTGAAGCAAGTCAACACGCTGGTGTGTTTGTCGTGCTGCTGAGGCACACTTGCTTCAAAAGGCTTCCATTACCTTCTGTTTTGTTTAGGTATTGAGAAACTGGAATTCTCTCTCTGTGGCGAAACAGGAGAAACTCTAACACGGTGATAAAAATCATTTCTCGTTGATACATCACGTTAGTGTGATTACTCTCTGTGTATCTAACACAATGATGTGAAAAACATCTTTAATAATAATAATAATAATAATAATAATAATAATAATAATAATAATAATAATAATAATAATAATTTATTTAGGAAAAGTACATACAGAGTCACAGTACAAACATTCTGTTTGATTTAAAGATAGAGGTTATCTTGAGGTTATCTTGAGATGATTTCGGGGCTTTTTAGTGTCCCCGCGGCCCGGTCCTCGACCAGGTCTCCACCCTCAGGAAGCAGCCCGTGACAGCTAACACCCAGGTACCTATTTTACTGCTAGGTAACAGGGGCATAGGGTGAAAGAAACTCTGCCCGTTGTTTCTCGCCGACGCCAGGGATCGAACCCAGGACCACAGGATCACAAGTCCAGCGTGCTGTCCACTCGGCCGACCGGCTCCCTGGTCGGTAGTACATACAGTACCTAAAGCCACTTGTACGCATAGCGTTTCGGACAAAATATGTAAGAAAAACAATATAGAATAATAGAAAACAAAAAAACTAATGACGAGGGATTCATACAAATTAGAAAAACATAATAACCCATAATAAGTGTAGTGAGGTAGAATGATGAGAGTGTGTGAACAAAGTTACATAACGTCACATATATATATATTAGTGTTTGATAGTTTTTATAATTGTCTTCTCATCATCCGAATTTTGTGATATATATAAATTGTTCCAACACGTGTCTCGCCGCTCTAATTGTCAACTACACTTTGGTTTCCTAAAAGATACCACCTCCCAGAATATAAGCTGACTGTTATTCATGCTAAAATGTGAGTGTGATTTACACTGCATTAATTTACACTGGTTTAGCAGTGATTTACACTGATTTAGCAGTGATTTACACTGGTTTAGCAGTGATTTACACTGGTTTAGCAGTGATTTACACTAATTTAGCAGTGATTTACAGTGATTTACTCTGATTTAGCAGTGATTTACACTGGTTTAGCAGTGATTTACACTGGTTTAGCAGTGATTTACACTGATTTAGCAGTGATTTACACTGCAGCACTACTCCCTCCAGCCAGTGTTGTAACCACTTGTGTAAGTTGTTGCGAATAAAGTTTTATTAATCTCACAACTGTAACGATTCTTAAAATCACTGATAAATATGGTTTTTAAATCAAAATTAGATAAACATATTGATTACAACTTATGCTAGTTGAGAGGCGGGACTAAAGAGCCGAAGCTCAACCCACACAAGCACAACTAGGTGAGTACAACAAGGTGAGTACCCAGCCTCAGCTCTCTCTTATAATATTTATCTTCCAACTCTGAAAGTGGCAATTAATTGGTGATTAATTGAGCTCGATACTCTTATGATAATGATTTCGCTGATGCACTAGAAGCAGATAATAGTCGTTAAGAGGTCATTATCGCATAAGTATATACTATACTATACGGTAAGGTATTCATCTATGTGCACAAATTATATACGAGATAATTAACTGCAGTAAGCTCGGGGCTAGTGTATTGCTATTTGCTTCAGTGTGCGTCGTGAGGGAGAGCTTCACTGTGCGTCTAGACGAGGGCATGCAACATGCGTCTTGAGAGAGGGTGCGCCATTCACCCCCTTCAACGCATTAGTCTCGGTGTCTGGAGAAGTCCGCGTGAATAACTGAATGTTCTCCTTGATGTTGTAGTAGACTACTGCTGTGTCTTCTGGCTGGCGTCGGACCCTAAGTGTTTATCACTTAGGGTCCTCAAGTCTTGGTCCTCTGTTGTGTGAGCTGTGGGTAAACAGCTCTGGTCAAATGTTATGATACGCGAGCGAGACACCATAGTCTTGGCTGTTTTATAAGTGGTGACATGATGGCTCATCTTTTTATTATATTATCTTTTTCATCTGTTAGGGTAGGGTTTTTAAGCATACGGGTTCTGACCTATTAGTGGGTCGCAAATAAAATGGGTCTCGACAAACAGAAAAAAGATAAAAATTAAGCGAGTGATTGCGACAATCTCATTCGCACTAATTACTCATCATTGCAAATTGACGAGACTGACAGTACGATTGTTGCCAGGCGATTGGTGAGTAATTACTGTATTTTAGTAGTTAATTTACACTGAAGAATGATTTTGAGCAATTATATTTCTTGTCATTAAGGATTAGGGTTAAAGGGATATTTCCACTTCTCTATAAAAGGCTATATTGATACTTTCACCTTCATATTTGTCTGAACAAGGATTTTCCACATGAGCTAAATTAACGACGAAAGTTAGACACAAGTTCAACACTGCGCTAAAAATGCTTGTAACACTCTCTTCCTGTGTTCCAAATTGTCGTCAACCACCTATGAAGAAACAACCACATCCTTCTTATTAAATAAAAACTTTTAATTAAAAATACAGTGTTTACTGAATCATTTTTGCTACAATTTCATGCAAAATGTTTCATTTTATTTTCCTAAAGTCTTCCTAAAAAAAAATGTGTAATTTAATTGAATAAGTTCCATCCATAAATATGCATTTATAGTAAAGAAATGACATCATTCACAGAGTTTGTCTTGAAGTGGACGGTATTCTACCCATTTCAAGACTCCGAGCCAAGCATCGGGACCCCGAGCCAAGGATCGGGACCCCGAGCCAAGGATCGGGACCCCGAGCCAAGGATCGGGGCAAGAACATGCGTAGCTTATGCTGATGCATATAATACCCTATTAATATCCCTTTTGTTATGCCGTTCATCCACGTGTTTCATCCACCTCACCCA
>NC_091181.1:39910062-39912562 GCF_040958095.1 Procambarus clarkii
GGCCCGGTCCTCGACCAGGCCTCCACCCCCAGGAAGCAGCCCGTGACAGCTGACTAACACCCAGGTACCTATTTTACTGCTAGGTAACAGGGGCATAGGGTGAATGAAACTCTGCCCATTGTTTCTCACCGGCGCCCGGGATCGAACGCGGGACAACAGGATCACAAGTCCAGTGTGCAGGTCAGCATCCTAGACAGGATGCTGACCCTCCGATCAAACTGACACGTTTAAGTTTATTAGGAAGAAATGTTTCCAGATGGGTGTCCGCCCCAACCCTGCCAGAGGTGTGAGACAGGGTGTCCAGGGTGACTTACACCACGCAGGTGTGGACGCGACGCCTCTCTACACCAGCATTCTTTGCTTTATTAGCTCAATGTTTTTTTATACTAGAAGCATTACTTTCTATAACACTTTCCATCCTGCCGAGGTTGTGTTAGCTGTACATAACCCCTGGTTGTGTTGCCATTTGTATTCTCTTTTATACCTTTACAAATTGTTTTTTTAGGGTCAGTTGGAATAGTTTTTGAGCCTACTTTTAAAATGTTCATATATTTATTGCTGCTTCCCCCTCGCTGTCTAATATTCTCATCAGTGTGATGCAATTTATATTCCATTGTTTATTCTAAAGCGAATTCTTCCATAGAGGATCTTCCATCCTCACCACACACACACACACACCATCGACACTATGTGAGAAAGGTACACAATGTGCAGAAACACTCGAGGAAGACAAAGAAGGTTCAACAATGGATGAAGGAGAACCTCTGCAACGGAAAACAGAGTCACAGAGAAACAGAGTCACAGAGTTACAGAGTCACAGGGTAACAGTGGACAGATCTCATAGTGACGGGATGTTTCCAGTAGCGTTCCTCAAAGGTCAGTTCTGGGACTGATTCTATTCCACATCTATAACAACGACCTAACAGAGAGGACAGAGTCCTATCAGTTTTCGCGGACGATACAAAGATTATAAGGAAGGTAAATACGATGGAAGACTGCAAGAAACTACAGGATGAACTGGATAAAATGAAAATATATTCGTTGAAGTGGCTACTAGAGTTCAACTCTAGCAAGTGCAAAATAATAAATTGAGGTATGGGGAACCGGAGACCTGACAAAAGTTACCACATGAGAGAGGAAATCCTTTAGGAACAGAATAAATAAAAGACTTGGAAGTATATATTAAAAACCTGTCACCAGAGGCCCACATCACATGAATATCTTCAACTACATAGGAAAGGTTGGCTAATATAAGGACTGCAGTTAGGAATTTGAACAAAAAGTTGTTCAGTATCTTGCATATCATTAATGTCATACCAATTCTGGAATACGAGGCCCCATCATGAAATCCTTATCTCGTTAAACACAAAATGAAGCAGGAGAAAGTTCAAAGGTATGCCACGGGACTAGCGCCAGAGAGGAGAGTTATGAGTTACGTGGAAATACAAAAGGTGTGAAATCATATTTTACTGAAAGAGAGAAGAAACAGCTGGAGACGTGATTACCGCCTATAAACTACTCAGAGGAATAGTCAAGGCAGACAAGACAATTTTTTTAGCAAGGATAGTATACGATTAAGGGGGAAATGGATGGAAACTCGGTACCCTGATGAGACCCGGAGACATTAGATATTATTATCTATTGCCAAAGTAGTAAACATTTAGAAAGTTCTAACATGTGAAGAGGTGGAGACAGAATCTGCAACCTAAAAACTAGTCGCTTAAGAGTTGAAAGGTGGGACCCAGTAGCCGTAGCTCATCCCAGGTAAATACAATTTACCAGGAGTTGCCTTTTACCCTGAGATAAAGTTAATATCAGGGGCAGGAAGATTAATTGCTGCCAGCTCAACTAGATTGGGACGCACACACGTCGAACGCGCGCACACCCATGTGCACATGCGTTGGTACGTGCACATGACCAGACGCACACGACCAGATTCACACGCCCAGACCCACACGACGCACTGGTGAAGTCACCAGTGACGCACTGGTGAAGTCACCCAGACGCACTGGTGAAGTCACCAGCGGAGTCCCACAGAGCTCTGCACTCGGTCCTATCCTGTTTCTGATATACGTGAACGATCTCCCGGAGGGTATAGACTCATTTCTCTCAATGTTTGCTGACGACGCCAAAATTATAAGAAGGATTAAGACAGAGGAGGACTGCTTGAGGCTTCAAGAAGACCTAGACAAACTAAAGGAATAGTTGAACAAATGGTTGTTAGAGTTTAACCCAAGCAAATGTAATGTAATGAAGATAGGTGTAGGGAGCAGGTATCATTTGGGAGATGAAATTCTACACGAGTCAGAGAGAGAGAAAGACCTGGGGGGTTGATATCACGCCAGACCTGTCCCCTGAAGCCCATATCAAGAGGATAACATCAGCAGCATATGCCAGGTTGGCTAACATAAGAACGGCATTTAGACACTTGTGCAAGGAATTATTCAGAACTTTGTATACCACCTATGTCAGACCAATCCTGGAGTATGCAGCCCCTGCA
>NC_091181.1:39917562-40077562 GCF_040958095.1 Procambarus clarkii
ACCGTGTGATCATGGTTTTTGTGTTTGTACGTTATTATTTCAGACGTGTAGTGCGTTTGAGCATCTGTTTCTGTTTCTTGACGTTTCCTCGTGTTTTCCAACGTCATATTTTTCGAAGTTCGTGTATTTTGTATGTGCTTGTCTGCCACATCGGGACTTTTAACATGAGTTTGAACATTACAGCATCTCTGTGTATTTTATCGACTCTATCTTGCCAACTACTGGTTGTCCACAGAGTTGGGCCACGTTCGGGACTTTGAGATTGTTGCACAGTAAGATCACCAATGTCAGGACGGTGTTGCAGGCTCTGGTGTTCAGACCATTCTCACCAGACTTGGTCAAGATTAGAGATGAGCCTTCTCTAGTCTTGAAATGAGATGAGACTAGAGATGTGTAGACATTAAAGAGTCTACTTCATTCCCAAAATGTAAATTTCATCTGTGAACTCTAGGATTTTGCCACCCATTTGAGAGCCTGTCCGATTTGCAGTGTGCAGTCTAGTTATCACCATCGCTTGTGTTTTCTCAGCCGCAAATGCCTCTTCTACCCGAGGTATAAATCAGTGAAAGTTTGTAATTGATGAGACTTGCAGCGGTTGGCATTTCTTCCTTTCTGTATGTAAAGGTTAGAGTGCAGTCATCAATAAAGGCTTGCGCTTCAGGAATGAGATGAAGTAGATCGTTGAAATAGACATTCCACAGCAGAGGACCAAGCACACTACCCTGTGGAATGTTGGCATCAATTGAGTGGCTTTCGGATTCTGCTCCATTGAGGACTATTCTTAGAGTCCGTTTTTGAAGGTAGTCTTTTATTAGCTACAACATGGAGTCTACCGCACCCGCCTCTCTCTCTCTCTCTCTCTCTCTCTCTCTCTCTCTCTCTCTCTCTCTCTCTCTCTCTCTCTCTCTCTCTCTCTCTCTCTCTCTCTCTCTCTCTCTCTCCCCTTCCCTACTGCCACCTCCTGAAAGGACCCATCTTAGAAGTACAATTGGGCGGGTGATGGCGCGTTCACCTACCACTCGGTGCAGATAACGATGGAATTCTCTTTCCAAGGGAGCCTCAGCCACTGTACAGGCTCTCATAACCGGTGTCCCAGCTCCACCCCCGCTCTCGTTGAAGGCGTGGCTCGTGTGCATGGGGGCAGTGAGACACGACTAGGAGTCTCGCCGCCTCCAGGGTCATGCGCTGACCCAAGTCCAACTATGTTGTCCTGTTAAATGTTCCGTGGAAAAAATTATAGCACTAGCAGTGACACGTGCTTGTACAGTGTAACACTGTTGGTGTCAACAGTGTCAACACTGGTAAGGGCACTGGGTCAACTCGGGGTGACGTAGGACAAAGGATATTTAAAAGAAACAGAGGCAAATGTATTGCCTCTGTTTATATATATATGTGTGCTACAAGAAGCCGAGGAAACAAGGTGGTGAAGGGTAGGGAAGGTGGTGAAGGGCAGGGTAGGTGGTGAAGGGCAGGAAGGTGGTGAAGGGTAGAGTAGGTGGTGAAGGGTAGGGTAGGTGGTGAAGGGTAGGGTAGGTGGTGAAGGGTAGGAAGGTGGTGAAGGGTAGGGTAGGTGGTGAAGGGTAGGGAAGGTGGTGAAGGGTAGGGTAGGTGGTGAAGGGCAGGAAGGTGGTGAAGGGTAGAGTAGGTGGTGAAGGGTAGGGAAGGTGGTGAAGGGTAGGGAAGGTGGTGAAGGAGAGGCAAGGTTGTTCATGGGACATCAACATCGGTGCCCGGAAAGTGATTTTTACAGAGTTAAAGACATTATTTAGTAAAGATAGTTACAATAAGGATGGTCGCGTGTAGGGGAGATAGTTACAGTGCTGCAGGCTGTGTATCGTGAAGCAGTGAAGATAAATGCAAGTAGTTAGAGGTTTAAAGTGAGGTGAAGAATATACGGTTAGTGACGATGGTCATTTGTGGAGAAATGATATAGTAATAATGGTTGTTTAGTAAAGATGATTTCAGTGATGAAGATAGTGAGTTGTGAAGATGTGATGATTCGGATGTTGAATGTGAATTCAGTATTGCATTTTCTGAGAGAGAGAGAGAGAGGGAGAGAGAGAGAGAGAGAGAGAGAGAGAGAGAGAGAGAGAGAGAGAGGCGATAGAGAGAAAGAGAGTAGAGTGGGAATGTTGGAGGAAAAGGGGGAATGGTGAGGGAAGGGGAGAGAGAGGGGGGGGGACATATAGACCCGGGGTGGCGCCCCCCCCCCCCCCCTAGTGTAAAATAATGGAGACAGGCAAGATCCGTTGGACTAGTGTGGATTACGAGTGTAATCTTCGCTATTTTTAATGGAGTAAGTCTCCCAAGTTCAGCGTTGGCACTTCCTATATGCATTTAGTGTATATCAATATTTTCCCAACCACACTACTATTCGAGTAAGGAGTAATTAACGATCAATGGCTTTCTGTGTATGTCAGTGTTATCAGCAGAACCTGAGGATATGAACTGAAGCAAACGGAAACGTCCTGTATGAACAAGGTGAGAAAGAAATTTTTATCGGAGTTACAGAGTGACAAAGTATATGCGATTAACATTCCCAGGTTGACTGGACGACAGGACCGTGATCGCTGTCCTCTATAACTAGAGACAGGTCACCACACTCTCCAGCATGTATGGACCACCTCAACCTCGGGCCCTTGAACTTAGGGTTTAACCTCCGTAACCACAACCCAACCACTTGGGCTGGACGGTAGAGCGACGGTCTCGCTTCATGCAGATCGGCGTTCAATCCCCGACCGTCCAAGTGGTTGGGGCACCATTCCTTCCCTCCGTCCCATCCCAAATCCTTATCCTGACCCCTTCCCAGTGCTATATAGTCGTAATGGTTTGGCGCTTTCTCTTGATAATTCCTTCCTTCCTTCCTTCCATAACCACAGTTAATATAGAGTTGGGTAAATACACACACACGCCGTGCGATGAGATATTACAGGCGGAGCTCAGAGGTTAGAATTAGGCAAGACTATATTTCTGATATATGTAAATGATCTCTTAAATAGGACAGATGACCCCACAATAAAGTTTAAAAATATATATAAATGGAGAAAGACTTCAAGGAACTAGAGCTAAACCTGCGCTTGCTTAAGTAATGGTCAGGCGAACAGCTCTCAGAGTTTAACCTCAGCAAGTACAAATTAATGATGATGGATGCTGGGAACACGATGTCGGGCATTAGGTACAAAATGGGAGGAAAACCCCTAATGGAATCAACGAGAGAAACGAAGGGGTTGATGTCTCACTAAACATATCTCCATTAGCCCCATCAATAGAATATCAACTTAATATGTAAGGATGAGCAACAAAATTATTTTCCTCGGAAATGCGAACCTTTTTTAACACATATACCAAACCAATTCTGGAAAATGCCGCGGCAGAAAGGAGTCATTTATAGTCAATCACAAAACAAAGTTTTGATGAAGTCCAGAAATATGCCACCAGAGTAGTCCCAGAGCTGAGAACTATCTGTTTCAAGGAAAGAATAAAGGAGTATAACGTCATAACTGAAAAAAAGTAGGAGACATGATTACCACACACAAAATTATAAAGAGAACTGATAGGCCAAACAACGACATTCAAAATAGGTGGTACAAGATTAGGTTGTGACATGTGGAAACTGTGTAACCCAAAAGTAGCCATAGCAACCATAGATATAAAATTCACAGTACTTACCTCGCTTACCTATTTGTACTTACATATCAGTGTCTAGGGGAAGCGAGGTTTTTATGCCCCGCCTTCTGGCCTTGGTGCAACTGTTGTGTTATAAGTATTCTGACGTTTGAATTCTTTGTTAAATCTAGCTTTAAATGTGAGGATAGAGGCGGCTCTCACAACCTCTTCTCTAGTGCATTCCGCTTGTTGGCCACCAGTACAGGGTACGAGTATTTCTAATAGGCTCAGGAATCTGCACACCAGTTGATTAATGGTTGGGAGGCGGGAACAAATAGCCAAAGCTCAACCCCCGCGCCAGCAAAACTAGGTGAGTACAACAGGGTGAGTAAAGGAACCAGGAGCAACACCTCATGAACTTCAGGAATAATTTAATCATTCAACAAGTATATAATATCACAAGACAGGGCCAAGAATCTGCAGCTGTCAGACACAGTCAATCACGCCTCGCCTTGAGCAGTCAAACTTGATAAATGAATAATTATAAAATATTAATACTAACATATAATTCTTCTTTTCCCCAAACGTCCCATCACCTTCACCTCCCAAACGTAACATCACCTTCACCTCCCAAACGTAACATCACCTTCACCTCCCAAACGTCACATCACCTTCACTTCCCAAACGTCACATCACCTTCACTTCCCATCTGTGGCTCCCGTCGCTGGTAAATACAGCTATCAACTGGTTGCTAACAAGGGGAACAGGCCACCTGTCCCACGGTAGGGTGGGAGACTTGACGTAAACACCAGCTGTGTCTCCCAGGTTGTGGCTGCTGACTGGTGCCGCCTGACTGGTGCCGCCTGACTGGTACCGCCTGACTGGTGCCGCCTGACTGGTGCCGCCTGACTGGTGCCGCCTGACTGGTGCCGCCTGACTGGTGCCGCCTGACTGGTGCCAGGTTCTCCTGGGGGGTTACACCTACCATGGGTACCTTGCCCTGGCTGACTGGCAACATTTTAGGTTAGTTTCTACCACAGACGTGGCCATACATTCACAGTGTCAACCAGAATACATACATTATATTCTGTCCTCCATAGACAGGGTTAGAGATCTGTTAAACATCATATAGACATTAAACATTAAACCTCCTTCGTCGCTAAGAACCTTATGATCAGCAACTGTGTAAAAGTAAAGAGTCAAAGGAGAGAATAAGGGGCAAGAATATGTTGGAAAGGATACGGGGCAAGAATATGTGGGAAGAGAGGAAGCAAAAGATATCTGATGATCAAAAACAATAATCCAGAGAGGTGAAAAATGGGAAGCGACAGGACGAGGGATGAAATATCACCTCCTCTACTGAGCCAGAGAAGAGAAGGGACAGAGCTCCGGAGGGCAGCAGACGGGGGAAATGCCGCACTGACAAGAATAGAAGAAGGGGGAGGAGAGGAAAGAAGGAGAAAAGAGTAAGGTATGATTTTTCATTCCTTTGCAGAACAGATATAGCGAAGAAGATACCTGAGATAAATTAAACAGAGAAAACAAGTAGGAATCCTGCAAAGAAGTCAGCCCCCTCACCTCTCAGGTGGTGGTGTAGCCAGCCCCCTCACCTCTCAGGTGGTGGTGTAGCCAGCCCCCTCACCTCTCAGGTGGTGGTGTAGCCAGCCCCCCTCACCTCTCAGGTGGTGGTGTAGCCAGCCCCCTCACCTCTCAGGTGGTGGTGTAGCCAGCCCCCTCACCTCTCAGGTGGTGGTGTAGCCAGCCCCCTCACCTCTCAGGTGGTGGTGTAGCCAGCCCCCACACCTCTCAGGTGGTGGTGTAGCCAGCCCCCTCACCTCTCAGGTGGTGGTGTAGCCAGCCCCCCTCACCTCTCAGGTGGTGGTGTAGCCAGCCCCCTCACCTCTCAGGTGGTGGTGTAGCCAGCCCCCACACCTCTCAGGTGGTGGTGTAGCCAGCCCCCTCACCTCTCAGGTGGTGGTGTAGCCAGCCTCCTCGCCTCTCAGGTGGTGGTGTAGCCAGCCCCCACACCTCTCAGGTGGTGGTGTAGCCAGCCCCCCTCACCTCTCAGGTGGTGGTGTAGCCAGCCCCCACACCTCTCAGGTGGTGGTGTAGTCAGCCCCCCTCACCTCTCAGGTGGTGGTGTAGCCAGCCCCCTCACCTCTCAGGTGGTGGTGTAACCAGCCCCCTCACCTCTCAGGTGGTGGTGTAGCCAGCCCCCTCACCTCTCAGGTGGTGGTGTAGCCAGCCCCCCTCACCTCTCAGGTGGTGGTGTAGCCAGCCCCCTCACCTCTCAGGTGGTGGTGTAGCCAGCCCCCCTCACCTCTCAGGGTGTGGAGCCAGACTCCCAGGAGACAGCGCGGGTGTGTGGGGCGCATGGGTGTAGCATCGCCCCAAGCAGCAGTGATGTTTTGTAATTTTATCAACATACTTTTGTTCGAAGCGATTACTTGAGACATGCTTCATTCGCTTGCAGAATGCACTACAAACATAACAACTCTCTCATAACTAAACCAACTAATTTAACTTAGGTCTAACGATAAACTAAACCTAGATCTAATTACCTAACCTAACACTAGCCTAAGTACAAAATTATTATGGTTTAAACAGTGAAACTTAAAAATGTCAGTAATAATTTGTTATACACATTCACAGAATGAAAATAAATTTACATATTTATCATAGTAAATATGTGTACTATATACCCTGAGCGCGGGAGGCGCTTGACCCGTCGCCAGCAACCTGACCCAGTAACACAAGCTCCTGGAGAGAGGCCCTAAACTTGTGAGCTCCGCGTCTTAAATGACTTCTTTATTTCCCAGACAAGTGACTGGGGAATAAAGACTAATCTTCGCCTTAACCGGGAGGACATATCCTTCCAACACAATCACGTCTCACATCCCAGCGGCTCCTCTGGAGGATGTTGTCGAGGGCCACCTTCCGCCCCCTCCACCACACCCCTGTAACCCCTTCTCTCTCTCTCTCTCTCTCTCTCTCTCTCTCTCTCTCTCTCTCTCTCTCTCTCTCTCTCTCTCTCTCTCTCTATTATTGAAATACCTAACTAGTATTTACTGCTAGATAAACAGAAGCTTTAGTTGGCAGGAAACGTGCCGAACCATTTCTGTTCTGCTCGGGAATCAAATGCAGAATGGCCGATTGCAAGCCGAGAACGTAGACCACTGTACTAATTGTCCAGAAGTCGTCTCCCAGCGCACCATTTAGACAAACATTGAGTGCAACAAGTGACCTGAGGTGTGCTCCGGGTGGGGACGTGAAGTAAGTAATTATCAAAAGAAGGCACCAAACCGGAAAGGTTATGGTAGCACCATCAAATGTGCGGGATAACCAGAGGAGTGAGGAGGTGAAGGGTACGCTGGCTGGAGGCTTTAGGCTCGTACCTTCCTCACCCACCCACCCATGATGTTTTCATGAACAATTTCACTGACATGATGTGTACTGATACTAACATTACACATCATGTCATATAAATTCATCTTGGAGGTAGTTGAGGTGGGTATACCGTCCATACACCGGTACACAGACACGGCGTGTGGCCGATAACTCATCTTGGAACTTCGACGAAAACAATGTAAGATTATAGCCGGTTCCAGGGAGAAGACTTCGGACAACAATATCCTGCAGAAGGAAACCTCGTTAGCCTGGTGACGTCTTTCTCGGGAAGCCCTCCCCATCCTCCAGGTGGGTCCTCCCTAGTCACCATACACTCTGGGGAACCTCCTGTTGTTGACGACCCTTAAAAGGAGAGACCCTTCCCTTCCTTTCCCAGGAAGCGTTCACTCCAGGCAGGGCGAGATGTATGGGCAAGTCTCCTTACACCCATTGCCTCTGTTCACCTAGCAGTGATCAGGAACCTTGGTGTTAATCGACTGTTGTAGGTCGCATCCTGGGGAACAGTCACATGCTGCAATATACGAGCTGGTATACTCGAATTTCCCACGAACGCCGCAAGACACAGCACGAGGAAAATAGTCGGAAGACTACACATGAAATATGCCGGAAGGCAAAGAAACTAGAGCCGCGATAGCAGCCATAGACTGACAATTTAAATGCGAGCACAGCACGCAGTATATCCTTTTACGACCAAAGATCACATTCACTCCAAAAAAATCTTCCACTTACGGGCTATTCATGCCTGTGCCACCTCTTGGGTAGCTTAATCTTCATCAATCAATCACAAATAAGGAACAACGATTTCAAGTTCAACAAGCCACAACTTAGGACAGAAAACAGGAGATTTTTTTCACCCACGTGGGGCTTAACAATGCACAACTACCAAATCATCAACATTATCTTGGAGTCAGAATCCACCAATCACTGATAGTTGTACAACAAGTGGAAGCTGCAGTTATAACAGCAAACCAAATCCTTTGGAATAGTCAAATGAAATTTTGACGAAGGAAAAGGTAGTTATACAACTGTATAAATCTCTGGTGTACTTCCACTTGGATTATTATATCCACGCATTGAGACCTCATCTTCAGAAAGACATATCTGCTTTGGAGAAAGTTCAACACCGGGCGACTAAAATCTTTCCCGAACTAAGTCAACTTTCATACCAGGAACGGTTGAGGGCCACAAGGACCAGACATGACAGGGCTGCTCTCGGCAAAACATTTAAATTACTGAATAATTTGGAAGATATTGACCCAGAACACTTCTTCAAAAGGCTAGATGTAAGACCAACAAGGAGCAACGGTTTCGAGCTCAACAACCCACACTGAAGGATGGAAAATATTTGTTTTCATCCATAGAATTATAACGTTGTGGAAACGCATACCCGCCGAAGCCGTAAATGCCAAAACATTGCTTGATAAAATCACCAGGTCAAATAGGGGACATTTGATAAGCCGTTGGCTTCCTATCCTCACTGAGAGATAGTGACTAGTAAATTCTGGTAAATCTTAGCTAATTAAATAATCCTGAAAAGTTTCATATTGAAGGCAGGGCTGTGTTAGCAGCATTATACTCTCTGAGCAAAGCAATGCACTGTTGCCCTCCAACCCAGATGATGGGCGCTGGGACCCATGTCTGTGGACCTATACTTACAACCACGTTCTCGTCTGTGGACCATCCCTACTTTGGTACGGCTCTCAGTGTGCTTGGTAGAGTTAGGAGGGTGTTTGTCTGGTTAGGTGAGGTGTTTGTTGACCAAACCACACACTAGAAAGTGAAGGGACGACGACCTTTCGGTCCGTCCTGGACCATTCTCAAGTCAATTGTGCATTCTCACAATCTACTTGAGAATGGACCAGGACGGACCGAAACGTCGTCGTCCCTTCACTTTCTAGTGTTTGGTTTGGTCAACATATTTCAGCCCCGTTATTGAGACTCCTCGTCTGCAGGTGTGTGTTTGCTAGGTCAGTAGGTACACAACTGGTCGGGTTCTGGTTACACTCAGACACGAGACGATTCCGCTAAACTCATTTTCTGTTTTAAATCCGGATGTATTGTTATGCTAGGCTGTATTAGGCTATTTATTAAGGTTAGGCTGCATTGGGTTCGGTTGAATTAGATTGGTTTGATTTGGGTTACGTTAGGTTGGGTTGAGCTATGTTAGTCAGGTTTCAAAATTAAAAATTCCACTACGCCACGGAGCAGTCTCTGTGGCGCAGTGGTAAAGCACGCGCCCGGCTTTACGCCAGCCTGGGTTCGTATCCTGGCCGGGATGGATTGACCGGGCGCCAATCCTTAACTGTTCACTCAACAGTGAATAGGTTGTTAAACGATTTGGCGGGTCGTATTCCGGGGAAAAAATTAGGATTAAGGACTTGCCCGAAACGCTATGCGTGCTAGTGGCTTTACAAGAATTTAAAAACTCTGTTTTTATATATAAATAAAAATAATAAACAAAAATCCGCCGACGAGTCTACTTGTGTGCGATGAGACCTGTATCTGGCATAATTAAAATCTTAACTTAAATAATTCGTTTGTTAGACAATATATGATATTCAGATCTATAAATTACTTTAGAAAGGCCTATCATGCATATAAATATTAATTTACACATTCCTGGCGCTATACGCTAGGAATTTCAATATGACGTTCAAATAATTTTAGGCAGGGAGTCTCTGGGTCGGTTGGACGCTACGGGTCATCGACTGCGACCCGGTCAGTCGTCAAGAAGCAGCCACGGTGTGAGCATGTTGCTCCCGTGTAGGTAAGGCTGATAATTTTTTTTTTTTTTTTTTTTTTTTTCCCAAATATATCTGAGCAGTTGGGAGGTACGCATGAATATATGGTCTACCTCCACCTACAATGCTTAATGCATTATACATTTGCTCGCTATTATAACATTGAGTTTTGTAATATCTCGAGGGTCATTGTTTCCGTATTTTTTTGTTTTCATCCGGGTTCTGCAGTATTCAAATGTTTGTATTCCACTAATGCTAAATAGTCCGTTCTCTCTCGGATATTGTGGAAGATTTTGAGGATCATGATTTGCCAACATTATATGGGGTAGGATATTATGTAGAATACACTTCCCCATTGTTAAACTACCCCGTCGTCAGGCTAGGCTCGTTAACGCGGCGGTCGTCTCCCCCACATCCCAAGACGCATTTATTATCGACTTTCATGTACTGTGTATTAAAAATAGTTTTTATCGTGTATAAATTAATTTTATATTCTATAATTAATTAGGCGTATAGTAGGTTCGGTATTTAGGTTCTGTTGGCAATTATTTTCACTTGAAGTATGTGGAGGGTGAAACATTTACAGTTGCCTGTCCTCAGGCCAGGCTCGCCTACGCCGCCGCCTGACCCAAAGCCTCATTCATCAATTTTATCGTTGTGTATTCAGAATTATTCTCGCGTATATGGTAATATTATTTCATCAAGTTAATAGTTAACAACTAAGTTTAGTGACAAGCGACAGGCCAATGTACAAATACTGCAATAGTTTAGTTTAGTTCATTTATTATGCACCCTATACCCATCTTGTGGGTGGTAATGGAAAGGGTTACAGAGGCACACAATGGGCTCAGGGACTGAACCCCACAATTCATTAAGCTAAGCAAGTTACAATCTTGGTACACAGTTTACATTTGGTCAGGTCTACATCAGCAGATAATGAGAATTCCCAGAGATACTTGTAACCGAGTCTAAGCCGAGCAGTATAGTAACATCTAGAAGTCTGCTGATAATATTGGATGAACCATAGATGTGTGGCTCCTATTGCATGATAGTATGATACTGCAATAGATGAACAACTTCCCAACAGGAAGGAGCGGGGACACCCCTCCGGGAACTGAATTTACCTGAGGGCCACTAACACTAGTGGCCTCGATGAGGGCAGTAAGCCCGCGGCTTATCAAAGGTCCCCCATTTGTCCTGATGATCTTTTCCAGCTTTATTTTAAAACCCACCAGAGGTTTGGCGTTTACTGCTTCGGCGGGTAGGCGGTTCCACTGGTTTACAACCCTGTGGGTGAAAAAGCATTCTGGCTTGTTGAGTGTGAACCCGTTGCTCCTTGTTCGTGTAACATCTGAACTTTTGAAGACATTGTCCTGATCGACATTCTCCAAATTGTTTAGTATTTTAAAGGTTTCTATGAAATCCGTCCTGTCATGCCTGGTTTGTGGTGTTAGCCCTGTGGCCCTCAACCGTTCCTGATACAACAGATGACTAAGCTCTGGTATGATTTTTGTCGTAAGACATAGCTCCATAGCTCTGGTAAGACATGGCTCCATAGCTCTAGTAAGACATGGCTCCAGAGCAGCTATGTCTTTCTGAAGATGAGGTCTCCATGCCTGGATGCAATAATTTATGTGGGGGCGCACCAGCTACAGTCTAAGTAGACCTAGGCGTGCGGTTACACAACTGGTCGGGGTCCGGTCACACAACTGGTCAGGCTCCGGTTACACAACTGGTCAAGCTTCGGTTACACAACTGGTCGGGCTCCGGGGGTGTCACTTGGGTTGTGCATGGTTGGGCTTCAGTTCATGCATGGTTGTGATCCAGAGGTTGTTTGGTTCGTTCATGCTAGGCTTGTGGTTACACAACTGGTCGGAGGTTTGGTTACACAACTGGTGGGGCTCCGGTTACACAACTGGTCGGGCTCCGGCTAAATAATTGGTCGGGCTCCGGTTACACAACTTGTCGGGTTCCGATTACATAACTCCAGGGATGTAACTTTTTTGGGCTTTGGGTTGTGCATGGATGTGCTCCGGTTCGTACATGGTTGTGCTCCGGTTTGTACATGGTTGTGCTCCAGTGGTTGTTTGTGTACTAGTGCTCCAGGTTTGTTTGCTAGGGCTCTGTTTATATGTTTGCTAGAAATTAGTTTTTTTTTTTTTTTTAGAAATATAGTTCAATTGTTTGCAATGGCTCCATAGTTGGTTTCTTGGGCAAGTGGAGGGTTTTAGGTAGCACTAAGAAGATTTTTGTTTGGTCGAGCTAGGAATGGAGTTTGGTTGTGCTTTGGGACTGTTTAGCTTGGTGGGGGTTGGATGAGATGTATACTTGCTAGGCTTACGGTTGCACAATTGGTCGGGGTCTGATTACACAACTGGTTGAGCTTCGGTTACACAACTGGTCGGGCTCCGGTTAAATAACTGGTCGGGCTCCGGTTAAATAGCTGGTCGGGCTCCGGTTAAATAACTGGTCGGGCTCCGGGGGTGTCACTTGGGCTGTGGGTTGTGCATGGTCAGGCTTCGGTTCATGCATGGTTGTGCTTCAGCGGTTGTTTGTGTATTAGTGCTCCAGGTTTGTTTGCTAAGGCTCTGTTTATATGTTTGCTAGAAATCCGGGTTTCTTTTTTTGTTCATAGTTCAATTGTTTGGTCGAGCTAGGAATGGAGTTTGGTTGTGCTCTGGGACTGTTTAGCTTTGTGGGGGTTGGATGAGATGTATACTTGTTAGGCTTAAGGTTAGACAACTGGTCGGGGTCCGGTTACACAACTGGTCGAGCTTTGGTTACACAACTGGTCGGGCTCCGGTTACATAACTGGTCGGGCTCCAGGGGTGTCACTTGGGCTTCGGGTTGTGCATAGTCGGGCTTTGGTTCAAGCATGGTTGTGATCCAGAGGTTGTTTGGTTCGTTCATGCTAGGTTTGCGGTTACACAACTGGTCAGGGTCCGGTTACACAACTGGTGGAGCTCCGGTTACACAACTGGTCGGGCTCCGGTTAAATAACTGGTCGGGCTCCGGTTACACAACTGGTCGGGCTCCAGTTAAATAACTGGTCGGGCTCCGGGGGTGTCACTTGGGCTATGGGTTGTGCATGGTCGGGCTTCCGTTCGTGCATGGTTGTGCTCCGTTTCGTACATGGTTGTGCTCCGGTTCGTACATGGTTGTGCTCCAGTGGTTGTTTGTGTACTAGTGCTCCAGGTTTGTTTGCGAGGGCCCTATGTTTATATGTTTGCTAGAAATTCAAGTTTCTTTTTTTTTGTATATAGTTCAATTGTTTGATATGGCTCCATAGTTGGTTTCTAGGGCAAGTGGAGGGTTTTAGGTAGCACTAAGAAGATTTTTGTTTGGTCAAGTTTGGTTGTGCTTTGGGACTGTTTAGCTTGGTGGGGGTTGGATGAGATGTATACTTGCTAGGCTTACGGTTGCACAATTGGCCGGGGGTCTGATTACACAACTGGTTGAGCTTCGGTTACACAACTGGTCGGGCTCCGGTTAAATAACTGGTCGGGCTCTGGTTATATAACTGGTCGGGCTCCGGTTAAATAACTGGTCGGGCTCCGGGGGTGTCACTTGGGCTGTGGGTTGTGCATGGTCAGGCTTCGGTTCATGCATGGTTGTGCTTCAGCGGTTGTTTGTGTACTAGTGCTCCAGGTTTGTTTGCTAAGGCTCTATGTTAATATGTTTGCTAGAAATCCGGGTTTCTTTTTTTGTTTATAGTTCAATGGTTTGGTCGAGCTAGGAATGGAGTTTGGTTGTGCTCTGGGACTGTTTAGCTGTGTGGGGGTTGGATGAGATGTATACTTGCTAGGCTTAAGGTTAGACAACTGGTCGGGGTCCGGTTACACAACTGGTCGAGCTTTGGTTACACTACTGGTCAGGCTCCGGTTACATAACTGGTCGGGCTCCGGGGGTGTCACTTGGGCTTCGGGTTGTGCATAGTCGGGCTTTGGTTCAAGCATGGTTGTGATCCAGAGGTTGTTTGGTTCGTTCATGCTAGGTTTGCGGTTACACAACTGGTCGAGGTCCGGTTACACAACTGGTGGGGCTCCGGTTACACAACTGGTCGGGCTCCGGTTAAATAACTGGTCGGGCTCCGGTTACACAACTGGTCGGTCTCCGGTTAAATAACTGGTCGGGCTCCGGGGGTGTCACTTGGGCTATGGGTTGTGCATGGTCGGGCTTCCGTTCGTGCATGGTTGTGCTCCGTTTCGTACATGGTTGTGCTCCGGTTCGTACATGGTTGTGCTCCAGTGGTTGTTTGTGTACTAGTGCTCCAGGTTTGTTTGCGAGGGCCCTATGTTTATATGTTTGCTAGAAATTCGAGTTTCTTTTTTTTGTATATAGTTCAATTGTTTGATATGGCTCCATAGTTGGTTTCTAGGGCAAGTGGAGGGTTTTAGGTAGCACTAAGAAGATTTTTGTTTGGTCGAGTTTGGTTGTGCTTTGGGACTGTTTAGCTTGGTGGGGGTTGGATAAGATGTATACTTGCTAGGCTTACGGTTGCACAATTGGCCGGGGGTCTGATTACACAACTGGTTGAGCTTCGGTTACACAACTGGTCGGGCTCCAGTTAAATATCTGGTCGGGCTCCGGTTATATAACTGGTCGGGCTCCGGTTAAATAACTGGTCGGGCTCCGGGGGTGTCACTTGGGCTGTGGGTTGTGCATGGTCAGGCTTCGGTTCATGCATGGTTGTGCTTCGGCGGTTGTTTGTGTACTAGTGCTCCAGGTTTGTTTGCTAAGGCTCTATGTTTATATGTTTGCTAGAAATCCGGGTTTCTTTTTTTGTTTATAGTTCAATGGTTTGGTCGAGCTAGGAATGGAGTTTGGTTGTGCTCTGGGACTGTTTAGCTGTGTGGGGGTTGGATGAGATGTATACTTGCTAGGCTTAAGGTTAGACAACTGGTCGGGGTCCGGTTACACAACTGGTCGAGCTTTGGTTACACAACTGGTCGGGCTCCGGTTACATAACTGGTCGGGCTCCGGGGGTGTCACTTGGGCTTCGGGTTGTGCATAGTCGGGCTTTGGTTCAAGCATGGTTGTGATCCAGAGGTTGTTTGGTTCGTTCATGCTAGGTTTGTGGTTACACAACTGGTCAGGGTCCGGTTACACAACTGGTGGGGTTCCGGTTACACAACTGGTCGGGCTCCGGTTAAATAACTGGTCGGGCTCCGGTTACACAACTGGTCGGGCTCCGGTTACACAACTGGTCGGGCTCCGGTTAAATAACTGGTCAGGCTCCGGGGGTGTCACTTGGGCTATGGGTTGTGCATGGTAGGGCTTCCGTTCATGCATGGTTGTAATCCAGAGGTTGTTTGTATGGTTCGTTCATGCTAGGCTTGCGGTTAGACAACTGGTCGGGCTCCTGTGTCACAACTTGTCGGGTTCAGATTACATAACACCAGGAGTGTGACTTGTTGGGCTTTGGGTTATACATGGTTGTGCTCCGGTTCGTACATGGTTGTGCTCCAGTGGTTGTTTGTGTACTAGTGCTCCAGGTTTGTTTGCGAGGGCCCTATGTTTATATGTTTGCTAGAAATTCGAGTTTCTTTTTTGTGTATATAGTTCAATTGTTTGCTATGGCTCCATAGTTGGTTTCTTGGGCAAGTGGAGGGTTTTAGGTAGCACTAAGAAGATTTTTGTTTGGTCGAGCTAGGAATGGAGTTTGGTTGTGCTTTGGGACTGTTTAGCTTGGTGGGGGTTGGATGAGATGTATACTTGCTAGGCTTACGGTTGCACAATTGGTCGGGGTCTGATTACACAACTGGTCGAGCTTCGGTTACACAACTGGTCGGGCTCCGGTTAAATAACTGGTCGGGCTCCGGTTAAATAACTGGTCGGCTCCGGTTAAATAACTGGTCGGGCTCCGGTTAAATAACTGGTCGGGCTCTGGGGGTGTCACTTGGGCTGTGGGTTGTGCATGATCAGGCTTCGGTTCATGCATGGTTGTGCTTCAGCTTTTGTTTGTGTACTAGTGCTCCAGGTTTGTTTTCTAAGGATCTATGTTTATATGTTTGCTAGAAATCCGGGTTTCTTTTTTTGTTTATAGTTCAATTGTTTGGTCGAGCTAGGAATGGAGTTTGGTTGTGCTCTGGGACTGTTTAGCTTTGTGGGGGTTGGATGAGATGTATACTTGCTAGGCTTACGGTTAGACAACTGGTCGGGGTCCGGTTACACAACTGTTCGAGCTTTGGTTACACAACTGGTCGGGCTCCGGTTAAATAACTGGTCGGGCTTCGGTTCCTGTATATTTGTGCTTCGGATGTTGTTCGATTCATTCATTCTAGGCTTGCGGTTCCACAACTTTCGGGGTCCAGTTACACAACTGGTCGGGGTCTGATTACACAACTGATCGGGGTTTAGTTACACAACTGGTTGGGGTCTGGTTACACAACTGATCGTGGTCCGGTTACACAACTGGTCGGGGTCCGGTTACACAACTGGTCGGGCTCCGGTTACACAACTGGTCGGACTCCGGTTACACAACTGGTCGGACTCCGGTTACACAACTGGTCGGGCTCCGGTTACACAACTGGTCGGACTCCGGTTACACAACTGGTCGGGCTCCGGTTACACAACTGGTCGGGCTCCTGGGTTTCACTTGGGCTTCAGGTTGTGCATTATCCTCTTTGTGTAATGAAATTTTAAAATAAAGTTAGATATATATACACATACTAAAAGAATATAGGGGTGGTAGGAGAAGAATATATAAAAGTGTACAGTGAGGATCCACAAGGTCTTCTCTGGGTACTCTTTATGTTCTTCTCCGAAGCTATGGGTCCCTTCACTTGCACCAGAGGTGGTACCCCTTTTAGGTTAAAAAAAAATATACGTATGTATATTTAGTCCCGTATCAGTCACTAAATAAAAAATTGGGCTACTCTTATTACAAATTCGCTACTTTTAGACCGTCAGCTCGCTACTTTCAGCAATTTGTATCTGGCAACACTGGACAGGTTGTGTGTAAACCATTTTTCATTCATAAACAGGGGGGTTTGGAGGTGCATGGAATCACTTTTGTGTCCTTGTTTGGAGGACGGGTTTATTTACCAGCCCGTCCTCCAAATTTGTATTTGTAGTAGGTGTCCAGACGTCCGCCCGACGTCAAGGGTGAACCAGGAGTCTCTGATCGTAACATAACTGAAAAGAACTCTGATCAGAGTTCTCAACTTGCGGCCAACTTGCTTCATTGGGCGGCCACACGGGCGAGGGTAAACATCAGGGTTGAGACTGAGACGGCTGACAAGCAGCAGGTGGTGCTCAGGTGACGAGCAGCAGCTGCTGGTACTCAGGTAATTACCTAAGGTGACGAGCAGCAGCTGATGGTGCTCAGGTGACAAGCAGCAGGTGGTGTTCAGGTGACGAGCAGCAGCTGGTGATACTGTACTCGGGTGACAAGCAGCAGGTGGTGTTCAGGTGACGAGCAGCAGCTGGTGGTGCTCAGGTGACAAGCAGGTGGTGGTGCTCAGGTGACGAGCAGCAGGTGGTGCTCAGGTGACGAGCAGCAGGTGGTGCTCAGGTGACGAGCAGCAGGTGGTGCTCAGGTGACGAGCAGCAGGTGGTGCTCAGGTGACGAGCAGCAGGTGGTGCTCAGGTGACGAGCAGCAGGTGGTGCTCAGGTGACGAGCAGCAGGTGGTGCTCAGGTGACGAGCAGCAGGTGGTGCTCAGGTGATGAGCAGCAGGTGGTGTTCAGGTGACAAGCAGCAGGTGGTGCTCAGGTGACAAGCAGCAGTCGGTGCTCAGGTGAATAACAGCAGTAGTGTTTAGCTGACGAGTAGATTTTGCGTGAAGATTGTGTTCAGGTGACATGTAGCAAGTAGTGCCTACCCGACGAGTAGCAGGTGATGAGCAGCAGGTGGTGCTCAGCTGACGAGCCACAGGTTGCGCTCAAGTAAAACCTAACCTAGATGTGCCCGCAGGGTTAAGCTAGGCTCCTAACTCCGCCTTGCGAATGTTCGCATATTAAGGCAATGACTCATTTCTTTCACTTTTATCGTATTTACATTACAAAAATTGAATTTAATTAGCTTTCAAAACTTCTGCATCTAACCTATTCCACTTTATTAACAGCTCAACCAAAAAAAACAAAAAACAAATATTTATTCAGGTAAAGTACATACATACAAGGTGAGATACAAAAAGTTGATGGATTTATAGATAGAGCTAGTACATACAATGCCTAAAGCCACTATTACACAAAGTGTTTCGGGCAGGAAAAACAGTAAGACTAAAACTTAATACTAATTGAGATTAAAGCATAAATTGTGTTGAGAAAAAAAATGAAAAAAAGAGGGGGGGGGGGGAAATATGGCAGAACAAAAAATACAATTTGGTCAACAAACAGCATTGTTTCAAGTAGTAGACAGGGGTTGACATTTTGGGGGTGAGGTAGGTTACATGGAGTTAATAAGGTAGACTGAAACCACTGAAAAAGTTCTTCCTGATATCCCTAGGAGTCATTTGTTTCCAGTTGAAATCTATGACCCCCCTTGTTCTGCTGTTCCTAGCTTTGAACAACATTACTTTGTCAATTTCCTTTAGAATCTTATATGTTATGTCCACCAATCTCTCCTTTCCTCCAGTGTGGTAAGATCCAGTTCTCGGTCTTTCCTCATAGCACAATCCTCTCACTCTGGAACGAGACTCATTGCATATCTTTGGACCTTTCCTAATTTCTTCTTGTCCTTTTTCAAGTAAGGGTTCCATGCTGGAGATGCATATTCAAGAGTGAGCCTCACCTTTGCTGTACATAGGGCCCAGAAAGCCCCTTTGTCCAAGTTTCTGAAAGCTATGTGGATGTTGGCAAGTTCACCTGAGATCCACTAAACCTAGTGGCCTCAACAAGGACAGGAAGCCAGCAGCTTGTTGAAGGTCCATTTGCCTTGAGGATTTTTTCCAGCTGTACTTTAAAAGTTAACAGAGTTTTGGCATTTACAGCTTTGGCAGGTAGGCAGTTCCATGGGTTTATAACCCTGTGGGTGAAAAACCACCACCTGTTCTCAGTCCTACATTGTGGCTTGTTGAGCTTGAAACCGTTGCTCCATGTTTGTGTTGCATTTGACCTTTAGAAGAAATTTTCTGGATCAACATCCTCCAAGCTGTTTAGTATTTTAAGTTTCAATAAGATCCACCCTGTCATGCCTGGTTTGCAATGTTGTTCGCCTGTGGCCCTCAACCATTCCTGATAAGTGAGTTGACGTAGCTCTGGAATGATTTTTGTTGCCCGGTATTCCACATTCTCTAGATTCTTCTGAAGATGATGTCTCCATACTTGGATACAGCAATTGAAATGGGTGCACACCAGAGCTTTATACAATTGAATCACTACCTTCTTTTCCTTGAAATTGAAGATTTGCTTGATTATTCCAAGCCAAGATAAATATTCTAAAATATTCCAAGTATGCCAATTGCAGCTATGTATTGCTATTCTGCTTATGTGGGCTTCTGGCATCAAACTTGCGGTTATGCCCACTCCCAGGTCCTTCTCTTGTCCTGACTGAAGAATTTGTCGTGCCCTCATCCTATACTGCTGTACTGGCTTTCGCACTCCTGTACCAATCCTCATAACTTTGAATTTGACTGGGTTAAATTTTAATAAAGAGGCTAAGAAATATTTACTTAATATGTAATTAATATATGCTCAATATCATGTAACTAATTTCTTACACATTTCTGCTAACTTGAATTTATTATTGTGGTACAGTAATTCATTTCTTAAATGCTTTTTACTAATAAATAGGTCATTTCTTCATTGTCATCTAATTTTTGCATTTAATTTATAAAGTGTTTACTCGTGTCCTTTTTTTATTCTTGTATATTTTAAATGTTGGCACTGTTAAGGATTTATCTGAAATGCTATGCATGCTAGTGGCTGTACAAGAATGTAAGAACTCTTGTATATTGTATATAAATAAATAACAAAAATTCACAACTTTTTTTTAAATTATCTAATGTTTGCAGAAAGAAACATAAGTGGAATTAACAAGAAAAGGCAGATAGAATGGGAAATTCCAGTGTGAAAGAAGCTACTGAGAAAGCCGAAGGTGATCGTAGTCTAGATCTTTCTTGCAAATTCACTCCGAGTCAATATCTCAAGGTTAGTCTTATCGCTTGCTCCTTTACTTCAGAATTTTTTTTCTCTTGATTTTAGTATAGGCACCTGTACAAGCAGTATTCAATTCTTGTTATAATTTATAACCAAAGATTACACAGTGGATTCTTATGTATTTAAGTATATCTTAATTAAAATATTGTCTCATATTGCTATTACGGTATTTGATCAATTCTGTGTCTGTTTTTCACAATTCTTTGGTGACAAATATGGTTGCAAATTTAGCTGTCATTTTCGAAAATTATATTGCTCATGTACTGATAATGTTTTTCAGCACACATCTGGAGAATTTATTGAAGGGTGCCTGTCTGCTCTGCCATGGGAGATATATTACAACACTGTCTCCATGTATGAGATAGTAAATGCAAGTTTTAATTTCATAAATGAAGTAAGTGCAAAGCACGTGTTGTGTAATTACCTAAGTGTAGTTACAGGATGAGAGCTACGCTCGTGGTGTCCTGTCTTCCCGGCACTCTTTGTCATATGACGCTTTGAAACTACTGACGGTATTGGCCTCCACCACCTTCTCACCTAACCTGTTCCAATCATCTACCACTCTGTTTGCGAAAGTGAATTTTCTTATATTTCTTTGGCATCTATGTTTAGTTAGTTTAAATCTATGACCGCTTGTTCTTGAAGTTCCAGGTCTCAGGAAATCTTCCCTATCAATTTTATCAATTCCTGTTACTATTTTGTATGTAGTGATCATATCATCTCTTTTTTCTTCTATCGTTTAGTTTTGGCATATTTAATGCCTCTAACCTCACCTTGTAGCTCTTGTCCTTCAGTTCTGGGAGCCACTTAGTGGTTATGTCTTTGCACCTTTTCCAGTTTGTTGATGTGCTTCTTTAGATTTGGGCACCATACAACCGATGCATATTCCAGCTTTGGTCTAACAAAAGTCGTGAACATTTTCTTTAGTATTTTCCCATCCATGTATGTAAAAGCAATTTTGAAGTTAGAAAGTGTAGCATAGGCCCCTCGCACAATGTTCGTAATGTGATCCTCAGGTGATAGTTTTCTATCTAGAACCACCCACTAGATCTCTTTTTTTATCAGACTTCTTTAAAGATTTCTCACATAATTTATAGGTTGTGTGGAGTCTCTTTTCTCCTATTCCACATTCCATAACATGGCATTTATTTACATTAAATTCCATTTGCCAAGTGGTGCTCCACTTACTTATTCTATCCAAGTCTTCTTGAAGGGTATGACAATCAACTAAATTACTTATCTTCCCTATTATCTTAGCATCATCAGGAAACGTGTTCATATAATTCTGTATTCCATCTGGTAGATCGTTTATGTAGACAATGAACATTACCAGTGCAAGAACTGAACCCTGTGGTACTCCACTTGTGACATTTCTCCAGTCTGATACACTTCCTTTTATTACTGCCCTAATTTTTCTATGTCAGAAAATTTTTCATCCATGTTAGCAGCTTACCTGTCACCCCTCCAATGTGTTCCAGCTTCCAGAGCAAACTCTTATGTGGAACTCCGTCTAAAGCCCTTTTTAGGTCCAGATAGATGCAGTCAACCCAACCATCTCTCTCTCTCTCTCCTGTAAAATCTCTGTGGCTCGATCATAGAAACTGAGTAAATTCGTTACACAAGATCTTCCAGATCAAAAACCATACTGATGGTCTGATATTATTTCGTTTGTCTTCAGGTGTTCTACCCATTTAGTTTTAATTATTTTTTCCAATATTTTTACTATTACACTTGTCAACAATACAGATCTATAATTGAGGGGGTCTTCCCTGCCACCATTTTTCAGATTGGAACTGTTAGCTTTTTTTCCACACATCTGCTAGGACTCCTGTACACCGGGATGCCTGAAAAATCAGTTGAAGTGGAATGCTCAGCTCAGGTGCACATTCTCTTAGAACTCATGGTAAAACTCTATCTGTGCTAACTGCTTTGTTTTTACTTAGCTCTTTGAGCATTTTTTCCACTTCATCTCTAGGCACCTCTTATGTATTCTATGTTGTTCTCTGGAATTCTTATTGTCTGATTCTCTGAAGATCTCATTTTGTACAAACACACTTTGGAACTTTTTGTTTAATGTTTCACACACTTCCTTTTCATTTTCTGTGAATCTGTTTCCCATTTTCATCCTCTTAATATTATCCTTTACCTGCAATTTGTTATTGATGAATTTATAGAATAAGTGTCATTCTGTTTTACATTTGTCCGCTATCACTTTCTCAAAATTTCTTTCTGCCTCTCTCCTCACTGCTGTGCAGTTGTTTCGCACATCTTTGTATCGCTGGTATGTTTGGGGGAAATTTGTTGTCAAGGTTTGTTCTTATGTTTGGGGGTTTGGCCTCTCCCTATATTGATTCCATTTTTGTGTCTTTTGGTCTCTGGCCCTCTCGCAATTTCTGTTGAACCAATCCTATTTCCTAGTTCTGCATCTCTGCTTTGGTATAAATTTTTTGGTGCCTTTATCATGTATTTCACAAAACTTGAAATACATCTCATTTACTTCCTTGCCTAACAGCAGTCTTTCCAGTCAAATTCCTTAAAGAAATCTCCAAGTTCACCATACTGTCCTCTCCTAAAATCAGGGTTTTCAACTACTTCAACTTCCTCATTTTCTTCCAGATTATAATGCCTTACATAATTTATTCCCAAAAAGACATGGGCACTTTTACCCAAGGAAGGAAGGTACTGAATGTCAAATATCTCCTTGTTTTCTGGTAAATATTAAATCCAGCATGGAGGGAACATCCCCTTCCCTCATCCTCAAAGCTTGTTTAAGTGAACAGTCACACAGATAACCTCTTGCAGATGTTTAACAGATTTGCCTTAAACCAGCAAATAGTAGAACCAACTAAGAAAGAAAACACCTTAGATCTTATCTTTACAAACAATGATGGACTGATTAAGGACATGATTACAAATACATGTTACTCAGATCATAACCTAATTGAAGTTCAGACAAACATGGGCAATAGACCTGTGCAACCAATCTTAAACTCATGAGGAGGAGAATTCAGCAAACTCCATTTCGATAACAAACAGATTAACTTGGAACAAATAAACCAAGCCCTCACAGAAATATGTTGGGAAAGACAGCTAGATAATGCAAACCAGTGCTTTGAGAAAATAGGCACAGTAGCACTAGAAATATGTGCAAGTAGCATACAGTACCACTAAGGTCTCCGTGGTGTAGTGGTAAGACACTCACCTGGCGTTCCGCGAGCGCTATGTCATGGGTTCGTATCCTGGCCGGGGAGGATTTACTGGGCGCAAATCCTTAACTGTAGCCTCTGTTTAACGCAACAGTAAAATGTGTACTTGGATGAAAAAACGATTCTTCGCGGCAGGGGATCGTATTCCAGGGACCTGCCCGAAACGCTACGTGTACTAGTGGCTGTACAAGAATGTAACAACTCTTGTATATATCTAAAAAAAAAAGGTGAAAGAGAAAAAGATGCAAACTGGAACGAGAATGGCGTTCCCTCAATAAGCAACGAAACCAAATTTGCAGAATATCTTAAATGCTCAACTCTATCCCAGGAATGACAAAGAAGGTTACATAGAGAAATAAAAACGATTGAGCTAAAGTTACAAGCAGCAACCACTTTGTGTGTGTGTTAGGTTTTCTAGGTTGTAGCAGTCTAGGTTGTGTGCCCAGTTGGAGGCCATGAAGCCTCCAACTGCCTAAGCGCTTTACTTCCATGCTCTGGGAAGCAGTGGCCATGTTCTTCACTGCCTGACTCGTGTCGACAGGCTGTTGACCCAGTCTCTTGATTCAGCATGGCCATTTGACTGTCCAACATCCTTGCAGACAGTCTATCCCAGTTCCTTGCCATTTCCACAGAGTGGATTGTCGATGCTGCCTCCTTTCTGTGGTTTTGCGAGACGTTCAGGCGCCAGGAGAAGACCCTCTTCATGTCAATGTGGTCTCGGCACCTTTCTATGTATGTGGCCCCATTCCTCGATTGCGAAGCCCTTATGGTAGATGCCTTTTGGATGGACTGGTCAAGGTGGGGGTTCCTGTACCACTTCCACCCAATCCGGCTGTTGTTCTGGGTCCTGGCCAGGTTAGTGTCCTACCCCAGGAAGGTGATCCTTCTTGCTCCTTGTTGGCTGGCTCAGTCTTGGTTTCAGGTGCTACTTGGTTGGTGTCCAAACCCAGGGTTTTTTCTGTGGCTCCGACTCTTCCAGAGGGTTGGCCCAGTGATATACAGTACTTCGATGATTCTGCCTTTTTCTCCTGTCTTCAAGTCTGTTTTTTCTGATGGGGGTCTATTGCCTTCTTTATGGTGAGCAACATCATCGTTGATGATGTTCCACTTGTGTGCTTCGACATAGCAACTTTTTGCCACTTCCTTTCTCTTTGTCATTGTTCTTTGGTTTAAGTGCGAGTGATACTTCCTTTCTGTCCTGACTTTTTCTTGAACGGTATCTCATGTTGAATACTATTGTCTCATATCAAGCAGCGCTGGGGGAGCCTCAACAGCTTGAATTCGAGATCTCTACTACCTCGGCACCATTTTGCAACCTGTCTTGTGCATTGTTTCACCTTTGGTCTGCTCATGGGCCTCCTGAGCCTGCTTGGTCTCTTGAACGTGTTGTTTTGTTTCTTCATTTGGCTCGGTTTATGGTGTCCCCTTCGGTCTGTGATTGTTTTCTTGTAGTATTCGTTTTTGGTTGCCTTTGTTTTCTTTTGTAGTGTGGGGGAGCTTCATGCTCTCGTCCAGAGGTTGGTGTTTTGTATTTTTTGGCCCTAGTGAGTGGTTTGTTCATTTGCAGCTGGCTCCGCCTATTCTGGTGAAGAGTAAGTCATTTATCTTCCAGAGATGTACGTTGGTTATTGATGCTTGGCTGGTTCGGCTGGAGGTGCGTCATGTATTGTGTCCCTGTTCCATGGCTCGTATTTCTCAGGTAGTCTGCAATATTATTAAGAATAGCAAGCCTGTGGTCTACCCCCGTGCCCATTATGTTAGAAAGTACTGCTCTCTCACAAGTATTTGGGAATGTCCTGGGCCGATATTATGGCGTGAGGAGTTTTGTAAGTCGAACAGGGTTCTGGTGGCTCGATATCTTGTTAATGTGTCCAGGCCCTAGTGCTCTTGTGTGGCTTTGGGTTGTCTTTATCATCTGGATGTCTTCTTTGTCCTGACTCCTGAGGTGCTTTCTCCTCCATTGTAAGTGCCCATTTGTTTTCCCTCTTTGGGGAAGCCTCAAGGGTCTACCTGAAGAAATCCAGTGTTGATTGTAATGAAACACCAATTTTTAATGTTTTGGTGATGGAGGGTCTCCATCAAGAGGATGGAGACCCTCCATCCCTCCAAATCGTCAGGGTGTTAGTTACATTTACTAAAGGTAGAGTGTCCGGCTGGCTGCGAGCTGCTTTTGTCCTCCCCCAAGCGAGTGGGGAGGTGGGGTAAATAAGCTGGAGAAATATCGATAATTTTTTTACATGATTCGAGGAGTTCTTTCAGAGTTTTTAAGAGGCTGCAGTCTCTACTGAATCAAGCAGTGGTGTGTTTTGTCTCTCTGACTTTCTCGTTGCTTCCCCAGTGCTTTCATAAATAAATATATAAATTACACTGCTCCCTGCAACTCTGTGCAGGGGACCAGGTTCTGGCTGTGGTTTCCAGTAGGCCTATAGAACTTTGTATCTGATGTGATCTAATAGTGATACTGTACACTGTCAGTGATAGTAGCTTCAGGGAGCCACTGGCACTCACCCAGAAATTGGTATTTCATTACTGTGCATATAATGTTGGTTTTATTAACTTTAGATTCCAGAGGAGCTAAGTCTTCACGTACCTCATCTCCGGTGTCTGAATATTAGTCACAACCAGATCACCAACCTTCCTAGCTCCTTCAATCTTCTGCTGCATCTCCGAGTGCTGGACCTATCACATAACAAGTTGAGGGTATTACCTGACCCTATTACCCGCTTACCACAGCTTCATACCCTCAATGTGGCCAATAACTGTCTTGGTGAACTTCCAGCAACTGTGTCAAAGCTCCAGAATGTGAGTATGGTACCATATTTGCATGAATAAAAAGCTGTACATTTCTGTAGGGAGCCCCGTTGGCTCCCAGAAGCTATCCAAACTGACATGGGCAACATTAGTTTGTGGTCATCTGTCACGGGAATTCTTCATGCCTGCCAGGAACCACGAGCCAGAACCTGATCCCTTCAGAGAGGTGCAGGGAGCAATGGCCTATAAGCACTCTACATGTAGAGTATGTCATACTTACCATCAACCGAGAAGGGCACCCAGAAAGATAAGTGAAACAAAACAGACCACAAGTCACAAGTATGTGCCGATCCTCCAGGAGGCGATTTCCGTGGTTTTTCATCTCTCATCTCGTGTGTCGGCAGGCCGTTTTTGCTCTCTTTGTATTTAGCTTGGGCCCTGGATTTGCAGTCTTTGTCTCTATTCTGTCCTCTTTTATTTCTGGAGGACTATGTTGCAGTTTTTGTCGGCGGTTTCAACCTGTTGCCGCCCCATTTCCGACTTGTTGGATCTCCAGGTGGATCATTTTAGGACCTCTCGGGGTGGTCGTGCCAGGGCTCGGGTTTCATTGGGTCGAGGTGGGCGGCCTTTGTTGCCAGTTTCTGATCTGGTGTGTTTCCCCGGAACCGTCTTCGTCTGGTCAGCGTAGAAGTTGGCTTCTTGGAGGTCACGTCGGCCCTTTCACGGATCGCCCCATTGACGGGTCAATGAGGGGGAGGGGGGGAAGAGGCTGGCCCGGTTTGCCCACGCTTTGTCTCACGATTTGTTGGATTTTTGGGTCGTCTCTTTCAGCCTTTGGTGGTGTTGGGCAGCTCTTCCTTCTGTAGGGGGGCTGAGTTTGGTGGGGCAGGCCTCTTCCCATCCCGTGGGTTTGTTTGGGCGTGGTCAAAAACAACTTCGTCTCTCAAGTAGGTTTCCCGCTTGTTTCCAGTTCTGAAACGGGACTGTGCGGATCTTTTGTTCATTCTGGACTTGTCCGGTCTGAACCTTTTGATTCCTTGCCCCTCTTTTCGGATGATCACGTTATCCCAGGTCCAGCTTCTTCTCGAGCCGGCATCTTGGATGATTTCTCTGAACCATAGGGAGGCTTATTGGCATGTTCCTATTCGTCCAGGGTTCAGATATTGGTTGGGGTTTGTGGTGGGGCAACAGGCATACTGCTTTTGTTGTCTTCCATTTGGCTTGAATCTTGCGCCTCGCATTTTCACGCATTTATCCATGGTTGTGGTGACCCGTTTGCATCAGCTAGGGCTTCGGGTTCTGGCCTTCCTCGATGGCTGGTTGGTGTGGGCTCCCAGCCGGTCTTCGTGTCTGCTAGCCAGGGATCTGGTTAGGGTTCCTGATGAATTGGCGGAAGTCCTAGTTGGTTTCGTTTCAGGTTCGGACTTGGCTGGGCCTCGTGTGGGATTCGCGGATGGCGTCCATTTTTCCCTATTGCAGTGTTGCTCTGGTTGCGGTCCTGCCTTCAGCTGTTTTTGAGGGGGACCCAGGTCACTTGGTAGTTGCTCGAGCAGTTGTGCAGTAACCTGAACTTTGCCACGCTGGTTTACCCGCTAGGCAGGGTTTGACTTCAGAGGCTGTTCTGGTATCTTCAGGGCAGCCACTTTTACCACACTCACGACGACTGGGTTTGTTTCCCGTGGTCCTTGCGTTGGTTGTTGCATCTCCGGCTTCCTCTTAAGATTTTTCGGGGTTCAGTGCCATGGCACCTTTCCCTTCCCGCACTCGATGTGTTCATGGACACTTCGTCTCTCGGCTGGGCCTTTATGACCAGCGCTTTCCAGGCAAGCCAGAGACATTGGGCGCCGTCCTTCAGTCCGGCTCATAGCACTGTGTGGGAGTTTGCGGCTGTGTGGCTGGAGTCTGCAGGAGATTCAGCTTTCCTTATCTGTGGGTAGTTAGTATCAGGGAGCCAACGAGGCTCTCCACAAAAAACCAGCGTTGAATGTAATGAAACCCCATTTTCTGGACGAGCCCTGGAGGCTCCCTGACCCCCTCCCTCCCTTCGGTTGGTGGTTTCATCATTCTAGAACTGAGCAGGTGAGCCCCCGGATTGCCTGGGCAGGCTCCTCCTCCCCCCCCCCTCTCCCCTTAGGAAGGGTGCCAACGAGTGAATGTGCCAGTTGGGCAAAGTGTTGCTTGTTTTTTTTTTTTTGGGGGGGGAAGGTTTTTTGCGTTGTTTGGACGTAGGTTGCAAATTTTACCAGCTTGTGGTCTGTATTGTTTCGCCTATCTTTCTGGGGGCCCTTCCCGGTCACTGGCAAGTATGACATCAGTACTCTAAATGTAGAGTGCTCATAGGCCATTGCTCCCTGCACCTCTCTGAGGGGACTAGGCTCTGGCACGTAGTTCCCAATAGGCATAAGGAACTCCCATGGGTGATGACCCCAAACTAATATTGCACATGTCAGTTTGGATAGCTTCAGGGAGCCTCCGGGACTCGCCCAGAAAATGGTGTTTCATTACATTCAACGCTGGTATTTTTCACACAAAAAATTGCAAAAGTTGAGTGCAGCTTATGCTAGAATTCATTTTTTTTTTTTTTTAAGCTTTCTCAACATCCTTCACTGGTCATCTTAACCCAAATGATCCCCATCACCATTACCACATCATTGTAGGTCCTCGCCACCTCAGTGTGTAAAGAATCACCTCTTTGAAATTAATTTAATGTTTCTTCTATGCACTGTACCCTCAAAAATCTTGACCTCTGTATAATGGATCCTTCTAAACAACAAATAAAATCTACTCAGCTGATTTCATGACCAAAAATTCAAACTCCTCACAAAATTATATTCAACAAAATTGTTGAATATAATTCAACATGTACAGTAAACAGTAACACCTCTCCTCCTCCCCCTCTTCACCATCTTCCATATGCCTACAGCAGTCATCAGCAAGGGTAAGAAATAACTTGAGCATAGTTTTGTAGGTTTATTTAGATGAATTAAGTATACAATTTAGTTTGAAGTGAGGTTTTTGGGTAGTCAGGAACGGATTAATTCATTTCCCATTATTTCTTATGGGGAAAATTACCTTCGGTTTACGAGTTTTCGGAATATGAGCTGTCTCCAGGAACGGATTAAACTCTTAAACCGAGGTACACCTGTATATTTTACTCCAATTAGAAGCTTTTTATTTCCCTTAACAGCATCTAATGTAGTTTCCTTTTGCTCTTTAATTGTTCTCCTGCTCAGTCTCCCACCACAAATATCAACACTTCCACCTCTTCTGCTTCTGTCTATTTTATACATGTGGTAAAGTGTGTAGCCCCTTACTAATTTTGAGTCCTTTTCCTGTAATATCCCATGCTACCTTCTCATTGTTCATGTTAACACTGAGACCGCTAGTCTATATCAGTTTAGAGTCCTGCCGACTACTACTTCTAACGAGTCGTCTTATATTGCCACCCTAAGCCCAGATATATGCAACCTGACCCACACATACAGAGAGTTTTTGAACAAGTCTTAGGTATTGATAAAGGATATTTCACCATAAAAACAATGAAGTTTGCTCCAAATGCCCTTGACAACCATTCACCACCAACACCTAACCATGTCGAACTCCCATATAATAAAAGCCCTCTTTTTTTTCTTTTTCTTTTTCTAATCATATCTAGTGCTTGCTTGAATCTGTTTACTAATTAGGGGTATAGGGTTCCTCACTTTGTCTTGTTTAGTACTGTACACAAAATTGCTGTTTAGTTAATATTTATTGTACAGTACAGTATTCTAAAGAGTATTATTCTTCTACTATAGTAGCGCATTGTGTGTTTTGTAGCATAATTTAATAATCTTTTCTGCTACACATTGTATATTTGACTTTAAATTGTATTAATTTCCATTCTTTCAGCTGAAGAAACTTAATGTGAGCAACAATCGTCTGCGAGCCCTTCCTTGCAGCTTGGTTGAGTGCCCAAAGCTGTGTGTTTTAGTCACTCAAGGAAATGACCTCATCCACCCACCTCAAGCTATTTGTGATATTGGATCACAAGTCACACTACAGTTTTTAAGAGAGAGACACCTACCTGCTGTGCAGCCAGGGTAACAAAAAGATTATGTGGTTATGTCTGTTATAGCAAAGCTGTGTTGCACATGTATTCAGTCTGCACCCAATTAATCAATCTGTCAGTTTAGTGGATAATTTTCTCTGCTGACTGACACCCTTTTGGCTGTGCCACCTACCAGTCTCCAGGCTGTATTGCCCTATGTCATCCTGGGTGTGTAGTCTGGGCTGGATACTGCTGGGCAGTTTTACTGCATCAGTGGGTTGGGGATTTCTAGGGCTCCATCTTGGTATGGGGCTCCATGCCTCTTTTTGGAGTTTCTTGCTAGGTCCACCCTTTGTGTGTGATGTTATCTAAGACCTGTCCCTTTTGTCATCTGTGCCTGCAGGTCATCTCTGACCATCCTTTGTTTTATTTTTGGGTAGTTTCTCAGAATTTTAAGATAGCTTCAGGGAGCTATCCCCAATAGCCAAACTATGATGTACTATAAATCACAGTGGTTCACAAAATTGATGGGCTGTCTCATTTTCTATTCATGGATCCTTGGTTAGGTTAGTTTTGGGCAATTTAGTACATCATTTTTTGACATGATAATGAGAGAGGATGGGCAGCATATTGTAATGAAATGCCAATTTCTGGGTGAGCCTCAATGGCTTCCTGAAGCTACTGTCAATGATAGCATACCAATTATTTAGGTCACATTAGCTACAGAGTTTTATAGGCCTACTGGGGACCAGAACTAGAACCTGCCCCCCCACAGAGAGCAGTGACATCTATTTATGTATTTATTTATTTATAGCACAACTGGGGAAGGCAACCAGAAAATCAGTGAAACAAAACAGACCACTGCTGGCTTCAATTAAGACTGCAGCCTTGATAACCATCGAAAGCACTCCTCAAACTATATAAACAAACAATCGAAGTACAGTATATTGAAACTAGCGCCAGCTTGTTCACTCCACCTCCACACTCATTTGGGGAAAGGGGGATATGTCTCCCAATTAGCCGATGAGCCCACCCTCAGTTCTATGGTAGATACGATAGTCCCCGACAACTTGGAGGGAGGGAAGGTGTCAGGGAGTCACCGAGGCTCTCCCAGAAATTGGCGTTTCATTACATTCGATACTAGTTTTCTGGGGAAAGGCCCCTTGTGGCTCCCTGAAGCTAACTACCCATAGAGAAGGATAACAAAAGGACACTTACCAGGGAAGTGGGAGCATTGCATATGTAGGATGAAGACAGGATACCAGGCTGAGAAACATGACCCAGAGCATCACAAGCATGCCAAGGCTCTTACACACTGATAAAATACCGAGCTGCCAAAACCTTTTCTCTCACAGCAGAGAGAGTAGCATATTTTTTAACATTATTTGGTTTAACATAAACCAACCAAGCATCAATGACCAAAGGATGCATTCAGGAGCCAACTAACTCATTCTTTTCTAGAAAAGGAGGAGCTGGCTGCACACAAACCACTCACCAGGACCAAATAAACAAAAACCCCGGTGCTGGAGGAAAGTGTGAAGCTCACCCACCCGGCAACTGGAAGCAAGTGAAACCAAAAACAAGGACTTCGTAAAACAAACTTGGACCGACAGGGACACTGTAAACCGAGCAAAAGAAAGAAATGAGAGAATGCTATCTAGGGACCAAGAAAGCTCAAGCGGTAAATGAGCAGGCAGGAGGTGAAACCACACAAGATAGCTTGTGAAATAGAGCTGAGGTAGTATCACCCCCAAACTTGGGCTGTAGCGGTTCCACCAATGCCACATGATGTGAAGCAATAGTATTCAGCATGAGATGGCAATCGAGAAAAAGCCAGGAAAGAAAGGAGAGCACCACATGCTCAGAAAGAGAAGAACAATGACAAAAATAAAGACAGTGGCTATAGGAGTACCTCGAAACCTCATACTGTTGCAGTGAAGAGAACTGCAGTTGGAACACCATCTACAAAGCCACATGATCACCATAGAGATGGTGGTAAATGAACGTCAGAAATACTAGATGCGTAGAGTGAAGGAGGCCATATCAATGAGGTACATCACTGGCTGTAGCGGCTTCACCAATGCCCCAACACGCTAACAGAGGCAGAGCCGCAGAAGAACCTCCGGGTTCGTTCACCAAGTAAGCAGTGCCAGAAACCAAGGCTGAGTCAGCAATTAAGAAGCCAGAAGATCACCCTTTCCCTGTAGGACTCCAGCCTGGCTAGGAACTAGAGCAACAGCCTGACCAGGGGAAAGAGGTACAGGAACCCTCGCCTCAACCAGTCCAGCTGAAAAGCATCTACCATTAGCTACTCACAATCGGGGAATGGCACTTTATACAGAGGAAGGCACTAAGACCACAACAACATAAACTCTACTCCTACATGCCCAAACATCCTGCAAAGTCACAAAAAGGAGGCAACATTGATGGTCCATTCTGTGGAGATGTGAAATGCCCACAAAGGCAAAAAAAAAAAACACCACTTAGCTGGAACAGCAAAATATTGGAGCCAGCACAGCACAGAGGCGACCACAGCGCACACTACACGCATCAGCATAGAACTGGAAGTGAGCTCACTTACTATGAGCTGCCTCCTCCTCCCCCCCCCCCCCAAACAAATGAGGGAGGTGGGGCAAATGAGCTGGCAATAAGTTTCAAGAAATTTCTATACTGTAGTTTACATTGTTAGGGAAGTTCTTTCGACGGTTCTCGAGGCTGTAGTCTCGATCGAAGCCAGCAGTGCCTGTAGTCTGTTTTGTTTTGGAGATTTTCTGGGTGCCTTTCCCGGTGGTGGAATAAATAAATAAATAAATTAATGTCGCACCTCCTTGTGCCTCTTTGAGGGGACCAGGTTCTGGTGTTAGTTTCAAGTAGGCCTATAGAACTTCACAGCTGATGCAGCCTGAGTAGTTGGTACACTGTCAGTGATAGCAGCTTCAGAGGGGCCACAAGAGGTTCCCTCTAGAAAAGTAGAAACAGATTTTTATACATTTATGCATAGAATTAAATTTAAGTAAACTTTTAAAAAACACTTATACTGTATTTTTCTAGTTCCACAGTAAAGAGAAATGTGTTTGCTCGAGTAAGAGGACAACAAGTGTTGGCTAGTGTATCAAACCCAGAATCTGCTAGCATGGAATACCGTCAAGCCCAGGGAACTTCTCGGACGAGCAAGCGCAAGTGCCCTCTGATGCTACCAGTTTCTGCCACTACCCTTAAGCCTGATCAGCTCAAAGACATGCTTCTTGGTGAGTTATGGTGAACTAGATAAATCACAATTTGTTAGAAAAGTAGTCTTTTCATTTTGTAATTACAAGAATTTTGTAATTTTTGGGGGGGAGACCCTTTGGCTTCCCAGAGCTAACCGGGCTGATATGAATGTATTAGACCCTGGCATCAGTTTTAAGCAAATGAAGTTCTAGGCCTACCAAGGACCATGAGCCAGAACCTGGCCTTCTCAGAGGCACGAGGAGCAATGGCCTATAGAAACCCCTGTGTGGTTGAAAGCATTCTATGTCTGCCATCAATCGGGTCAGGCACACAGAAAGGTAAGCACCCCAAAATAATCCCCCTATTCTGGTTAAGAAATTGCTACTGAAAGCCGAACTAGTGGACAGAATTCCCCAAATTAAAACGAGCAAACTAGCATGAAGTCACCATGTCATCGTGCCTCTGTCTGTGCAGCTCCCTCCTCCCGGGAGGGGGGGAACCCCAGACTCCCAGACTCCCAGCAGTACCCTGCCTGGGCTTTCCTTAGCGTGAATTCTATCTAAGGGCCTTGGGAAACCCCTTGGTGGGGGGGGGGAGGCCTTGGGACCGCTAAAAACGACCCCTGGGTCCCTTCTCGCCCTATCTCGTTTGAGGGTTTCTCGGTCCCCCTTGTTTCCAGGTGACCTTCACCATTTATGCCTCTGTCATGCTGCCTGCTGGGTCGGTGACACTTTCGACCCAGAGTCCTGCGAGTTTTGTTGCTTGTTTGTGACTCGGTACACCCAGTCCACTGATGACACTATTCGGGTGAAGGCAGCTCAGGCGTTGCATGCTCGTTTTAGGTTGCTGCAGCGCACTAGGTTGGTTGCTGACCTGGAAGCCCCGAGGCTGCCCTGTTTTGGTTATAGGGACCCCAGATTTGGGGGTGTTAGTCGCTTCGACTTTGGTTCAGTCTGCTTCCCCTCGCCCTTCCCATGCTGTGGTTCGTTGTGGTCCTCCTTCCCTGCTTCTGGCTCCAAAATGTCTGAGAGTTTTTGGAGTTAAGCAGGGTTTAGTTGTTTTGGAGACTCAGGCGGTTCCAGGGTGGCGACGAAGGCATTAGACCCAGTTTCCCTTGCCGAAGCTTCTGGATCTGACCAGTGGGGCCCCCTTCCTTCCTACTTTTCCAGCTGCTCTGGCTTTTCTTTTTGAGGCTGGGGCTTTAAGGGATGGCTTGGCCCCGAGTCCTGCTATGGAGGTTCCCAGGGGTGGGGAAGGGTTGACTTGGGGGCCAGAAAACCAGCATTAAATGTAATGAAATGCCATTTTCTGGGTGAGACCCATAGGCTCCTCGGCAACCCTCCCTCTGGTCGGCAGTTTTTCACATGTTTTTGACATCCAGCATCAAAACTTGGGTGTGGGTAGCCAGAGCAAGGGTCTGGAGCTTCCCCTTCCCCCCTCCCATGGAGGTGGGAGCTGCACTGACAGCGACGTGGTGATGTCATGCTAATTTCCTCATTTTAATTTAGGGAGTTCTATCCACTAGTTCAGCTTTCAGTAGCAATTTCTTAACCAGAATAGGGGTTGTTTTGGGGCACTTACCTTTCTGGGTGCCTGACCCGGTTTATGGCAGACATAGAATGCTTCCAATCACATGGGGGTTTTTAGAGGCCAGTGTTTCTCGTGCCTCTCTGAGGGGGCCAGGTTCTGGCTCGTGGTCCTCGGTAGGCCTAGAACTCCATTTGCTTAAGATTGATGCCAGGGTCTAATACATTCATATTAGCCCTGTTAGCTATGGGGAGCCTCCGGGTCTTGCCCAGAAAATGGCGTTTCATTACATTCATGCTGTTTTTTTCTTTTGAGTATTTGATTGTGTTAAATAAAACCCATTGCTAACTGTAAAAGTCAATGAAAGCGATAATTTACCATATATTTTGTTTACACTGGCACCATCTCTAACAATAGGGTTGTTATATGGTATGGCAATTGGTGATGCTATGGCACTGAGCACTGAGGGCCTGAGTGTTGATGAGTGCCTCTTCTTTTATGACCCGGAAAATCTCTCCTTGGATGATCGAATTTCTGATTATCTTCGATCACACTTTCCTCCACATGACTGGTCATCCAATACTGATATTATGGTAAGAATAATCATAATCAGTCTTTTTGACAATGTGTGTAAAAAAAATTTGTTACCATAATTTAAGTTGTTTAATTATTATTTCATTTATATAAATTATGCTGTTAATGTAAAACTTTCTTAACTCTTGTAAAGCAGTTACCTTCTTTCGTTGCTTCCCCAAGGTAATACGGGTTACCATCATACTGTATATAGATTTTAGTTATCATCTTCCAGTTTATATACAGATGTAAGTATGGTTATCTGCCTACCTTGTGGAGGTTCCGGGGATCAACAGTCCCGTGGCCCGGTCTCTGACCAAGCCTCCCAGTTGGTTGTCTGGTTAACCAGACTTGGATGCAGTTCATACACCAACCTGGTATATGAATTACAGCCTGGTTGATCAGGTATTCTTTGGAGGTGTTTGTCAAGTTCTTTCTTGAACACTGTGAGAGGCCAGTCAGTTATGCGCCTTGTGTGTAGCGGGAGAGGGTTGAAGTCTTGAACCCTTGATGTTGATAGAGTTCTTCCTCATCATACCTATTGCACCTCTGCTTTTCAGTGGAGCTACTTTGCATGTCCTACCATGCCTGCTGGCTTCATGTGATGTAATCTCTGTGTTCAGATTTGGAACCAGTCCCTCTAATATTTTCCACGTGTATATTATTATGTATATTATCGAGAAAATTTTACCATTTCAGTTACTTGTAACACATCGCTTTATTATATTCCGTAGTCAAAATTAAGAATTCATAATAAATGGTGGTGTCAGTGGTGAGGGGTAGTGTCAGAGACGTCGTCTGGTAGTGTCAGTGGTGGGGAATGGTATGTGTCAGTGGTAGGGGATGGTGTCAGAGAAGTCTGGTGGTAGGGGGATGGTGTCAGAAAAGTCTGGTGGTAGGGAATGGTGTCAATGGTGGGGGATGGTGTCAGAGAAGTCTGGTGGTAGGGAATGGTGTCAATGGTGGGGGATGGTGTCAGAGAAGTCTGGTGGTAGGGGGATGGTGTCAGAAAAGTCTGGTGGTAGGGAATGGTGTCAATGGTGGGGGATGGTGTCAAGAGAAGTCTGGTGGTAGCAGATGGTGCCAGTGGTGGGAGATAGTGTCAGAGAAGTCTGATGGGGGATGGTGTCAGTTGTGTAGGGTGGTGTCAGAGAAGTCTGGTGGTGTCAGTGGTGGGGGATGGTACGTGTCAGTGGTACCATCATACGTACCATCAGTGGACATACACACACACTCACTAGCAGTAAGCAGGTGCCACGAGTCAATTTAGTGATGATAATTGTCGCATTATCTACACTGAAATTAGCCCCCACATGTAAAGTCTTGCATTTATCAACATTAAAAGCATTTACCAGTCATCTGACCATTTGTGGAATTCATGTAGGTCTCTTTGTAAGGTCTCAGTATCACCTTCACTTCCCACTTTACCATAGATGTAATTTTATATCATTACAAATAACCATAGATGGTTATTTTACAGTTGGTGAGGTTCAATTTCCTCTTCAACTGGCAGAAGTCTTAGTTGGTGCCGTTGCAGGTTCAGATGTGATTAGGCTTGGTTCTGGTCCTGGCTTTTGGTAGACAACATACGAACATAAGAATAAAGGTAACTGCAGAAGGCCTATTGGCCTATATGAGGCAACTCCTATTTATAACCACCCAATCTCATTCATATATATGTCTAACCTACGCTTGAAACAATCAAGGGAGCCTACTTCTATTACATTACGTGGTAATTGGTTCCACAAATCAACAACCCTGTTACCAAACTAGTATTTTCCCAGAACTTTCTTAAATCTAAACTTCTCCAATATATACACATTGTTTCGTGTTCTGCCTTGTGTTGATACTTTTAATACCCAATTAATATCCCCCTTTGTTATGTCCATTCATCCACTTGTAAACCTCTGTCATGTCACCCCTAATTCTTTGCCTTTCTAGAGAATGTAATTTAAGCTTTGTCAATCTTTCTTCATATGACAGATTTCTAATTTGGGGGATTAATTTTGTCATCCTACGCTGGACGTGTTCTAATGAATTTATATTCATTTTATAGTACGGCGACCAAACCTGAACAACTTAATCTAAATGGGGTCTAACCAGAGCAAGATATAGTTGAAAAACAACACCAGGTGTCTTGTTACTAACGCTTCAATTAATAAATCCCAGTGTCCTATTTGCCTTATTACAAACATTTATGCACTGATTTTTTATTTTAAATTCTTACTAATCATAACTCCCATATCCCTTTTGCAATCCAACTTGGCAATCTCAACAGCATCTAGCTCGTATCTTGTAACTCTAAATGATGCAATATGATGATAGCACATGATGGTACCATCAAGAGTGAGTTTCAGAAGCCTGGTGAACATCCTAAGTCTTGGTAGTATAGTACTTGAGCTAAAGAAATTACTGTACCATCACTTAAAAAGTGCCTAACATTACATTCAGCCCTTGATTTGTGAGTTGATGCATAGTGAGCCATCAGAACACATGCATATGTGTGTGTCAATATGTGTGACATATATATTGCATCATTGGAATATGAGTGTTTATATAACCCAAAATCCAATTTCGTTCACTACAATGATTCTTGTATTATTTGACAGTTATTAACCCTGGATTCAATGATGAGGTGGGGAGGAGTTGTGGATGAATTGGAGCTGGCCTCTCAGCTTGACCAGTGGAGAATTCATGGTTATGCTGACCTTGACCCCTCACCTGGTCACCTGCTCTCTTCATTCATGGAAAAGGTTAGTCTAGCTCTTATCCTTAGCATGAATATTATGTATAGATTACCAGAAGAATATAAGATGAGTGTATCTGTTCATACCATTGAAATGAGGTACTGTAAGAGCTTGCTAAGCTGGACCTCTGTTAACTCAGACCTTTGGGTAATCCAGCTAAAACTGAACGAGTTTTTTCTACTAAACTTGACAGAAATCTAGGTTACTGGGATATTCTGGGGCAACCCTCTTGTGGCTCCCTGAAGCTACTATCACTTGATAGTGTACCATCTACTGGGTTGCATCAGCTGTGGAGTTTTATCTGGGGTATATACAGTATATATAATATTATATAATATACATACACTCCAAATTAAATGATGTACTAAGGAAACCTGACTATTGTTTCAGGTGATAACTACGGAAGGCTACTCTGCTAACCCTCATGCTGTTGCACAAGGTGTCTACAAGCAGGCAAAAGAAGAAATGTCACGAGGAGTATTTACTGGGAATCCAAGTGACAACTCGTGTCTTCCTTCTGCTCTTGTTTTAGGTTAGTTGTTTTAATCTCTTTTTTTAATAGAGGTACAGTATTGTGTAGGTTTAGTTTATATATATTCCTCTTAGCCTTCTCGTTAGGTATCTCAGAGAGGTATGTGATAATCACGTGATAAACGAATTACAGTGGCCCCTCCATTTACAAATTTAATCCGTTCCCAGAGACGGTTCGTGACCCGAAAATTCGCAACCCAAAACAAATTTTCCCATAAGAAATAATGTAAATTGAATTAATCTGTTCCATACTACTAAAAATATTAACTTCAAAATACATTTCATACCTAATTCACATAAATATTTAGTACTATAGCATGTACAAGTTATAGCTTACCTCTATTGATGACTCTTGTTGGCTATGGAAGACGGTGAGGAGGGGAGGGGGAAGAGGAGAGGTGTTAGTATTTGGAAGGGGAGTCCCCTTCCATTATAACATCAAACAGTGATGACTTCTGGGATACTCTCGCTCCTACGTTTTGCAGGAATACCACTAAGACTTGGTTGTGGCTCACTGCTTGTTTTTCTCACTAAAAACTTTTCCATAGAAACTTGTTTTTCCCTATGTTGTAACACTTGTCTGTAGGGGGCATCACAGTATCATTATAAATGGTTAAAGCAATGGCCTACTACAGCTTGCTCTGGGTGAGTCGTTTCAACAAAAGTTTGCATTTCTTCCCATAGTCTACACCACTTAATTGTTGAGGAAGGGACATTCTGTACTGCTTCCTCCACCCCTGAAGAAATTTCCTCAGCTGCCTCTTGTTGCTGCTCATTGTGAAGGGTTAGGAGTTCTTCGGTGGTCAGTTCTTCGCTGTGTTCTTCCAATAACTCACAACACACAAAACTCACAACTCTCACAACACTGTGAATACCATTTCTTTTTCTAAATTTTTCAAACCATTCCCTGCTCGCCTAAAACTCTTTCGCATCTGCATCACTTGTTCCAGGGGTTTTCTTTATAAGATCTTCATGCATAGCCTTGCTTTTTCACAAATGATGGCCTCTGAAACACCTTCACCTGCTAACTCCTTTGTTGTGTATGTAAATTAATAACAACTTTTCAACATTTAAGTGTTTGTGTTCTTTGTTTCGTGATTGTTGATACGCCTTTTACCTCTTTAGCACTCATAATGTCCTTCTCTTAGCAATTACAGTGCATATCATTGACAGAGTTGTTGTACTGCATTGCTAGTTCAAACAACCTGTGTACCATTTTCATGTTTACAAATGATCTCTTGTTTTTGATCTAGTCTCACCGGTGTGGAGCCTAGTCTTTCTGGTGTGGAGCCTTTTTTACTGCAAGACACAGCACCTCTCGTGGCTGTGCTGCCAGGAGTCGACATATTTGCCAATGCATGTTGGTTACTGTACTGGCTAGCATTTAAATTTAATAGGCTCATTGAAATAGAATGCAATAATATTTATCATTATTACACAATAAATTCTACTTGCAAGCAAAACAGGTCCTGAAGCACACATCGTAAAAATCCTAAACTTTATAAGACATCACCATGTCAAGAGCACCCTAATTTCAACAAAAAGAACATAGTACATTACTTGACCACAACAGGTGGGAATGCAGCAGCAAGTGTCCTCAAAACAGCTTGTGAGGCTTGCTGTATATTTGCCCAGCCAAACACTACTTCAATTGTATTGTTTTTCCCCTTCACACTTGCTCTATGGTGTCTGTCAGGCCATGGCTAGAGATATGGTTTGTTGTGGTAGCTGTAGATTAAGTCTGTCTGTCTGTCTGAAAAAAAACTAGGTTGAAACAGGTCAGAGGTTGTGTTTCTTCTGGCTGAGTTCTGGTGAGGAAGATGTTGATGCTGTGTGCTTGCAGCCTTATATATCTGTCTGCTGGCTCAGCTCAGACCAATGCTGCTGTTGATTGGTTGAGAGTAGTGTGCAGATGTAGCAGTACTTGCTAGCCGTCTTGATGTAGCTGCTACAACTATTTGAATTATAGAAAAGAACACTTTTTTGTCTCTTGCAAATTTCTTGCATAAATTTCTGATTTTTATATAATGATGTAACAGATGTAACAGTACTTACTAGCAGTCTTCATGTAGCTGCTACAACTATTTGAAGTATTGTATAGAAAAGTACATATTTTTGTCACTTGCATATTTCTTACATAAGTTTCTTATTTTTATAAATTGATCTTTTCAAATTACTTTCAGGGGTACCAAATTTCTATATGGATCATGAAGTTCAAATGAATGCAGAAAGAATTTGCAAAGCAACACATGCTGACCCAGTAGCACAAGCAGTATGCATTTTTTTGGCTCTTCTGGTAGCTGCTATACTTCAGGTAAGAGACCAGAGTACTTGCCTTTCTGATGTTAGCTAGCACTTTGGCCTTGTTATTTAAAAACTTAATTTCTGTATAACACACTTGGAATTCCTTAATTAAAATCAGTGTTGAATGTAATGAAATGTCTTTCACCGGTAGAGCCCCATTGACTCCCTGAAGCCATCTCATTGAGATTGCTCCTATCTGTTAGATCACAACAATTGCAGGAGTTCTGTTTGGCTTACGGGTAACCAAACCCATAACATGGCCCCCCCCCCAACCTCACAGAGGCAAAGAGAGCAAGTGACAAACCAGCTACGAACAGTGGAACAAGTGGTCATAGATGGAAACTGGAAAGGCAAACAAGTCATAGTCATAAGGAAGAACATTTTCAGTACAGTATTAGAGCTATCAATAAATGGAATATGTTAGATGCAGAAGTCATTGAAACTAATTTGATTCAAAATATTAAATGTAAATACGATAAAAGCATGAGAAATGAGTCATTGCATTAACCCTGCTCAGTCCCCCAGGGTACTGTGCTTGCTCCAGTACTTTTTCTCATACTCATATCGGACATAAACAAGGACACAACCCATAGTACTGTATTATCCTTGCAGATGACACTAGGATTTTTATGAAAGTAGACAACATAGAGGAAATGGCAAACCTCCAATCAGATGTAAATCAGGTCTTTCTATGGGCTACAGAAAACGATATGGTGTTTAACGAAGATAAGTTCCAGCTCATGCGCTATGGAAATAAGGAAAATATAAAAACGGAAACCACGTACAAAACGCAGTCAAATCATAACATAGAACGAATAGGCACTGTAAAGGATTTGGGTGTACTCATGTCGGAAGACCTTACCTTTAAAGAACACAATAAAGTAGCCGTCACAACTGCAAGAAAAATGACAGGTTGGATAACAAGAACCTTTCACACCAGAGATGCTATACCGATGATGATACGTATCAAGACGGTAGTGCTCTCTAGAGTGGGGTACTGCTGCACAATGACAGCCCCTATCAAACCTGGAGAAATATACCCCTGTAGGGAATTCTATTGCAAACACATTGATACAAAAATGAACAACATAACACAAAAATTGAGGTGATAATCTCTTAATGATAAGAGATCGTTTACTGCCAGAATCCACTCAGTAAAGCATCTAAACTATTGTGACTGACTAAAGAGCCTAAATCTGTATTCTCTTGAGCGCAGGTGGGAGTGATACATAACAATTTACACGTGAAAAATAGTAGAGGGGCTGGTCCCAAACATGCACACAGAAATAACATCACATGAGACCAGAAAGCATGGCAGGATGTGCAGAATACCCCCATTGAAAAGCAGAGGTGCAACGGGTACTCTGAGAGAGAACTATATCAACATCAGAGGACTGAGGCTGTTCAACACACTTCCATTACACATAAGGGGCATAACTGGTCGACTCCTCACAGTGTTCAAGAGAGAACTTGACAAACACCTCCAAAGGATACCTGATCAACCAGGCTGTGAGCAGCCACGTCCAACAGCGTAGTTGACCAGTCTAGTAACGAGGAGGCCTGGTTGACGACCGGGCCGCAGGGTCGCTAAGCCCCGGAATCACCTCAAGGTAACCTCAAGGTAAGGTTGGATTGTACAGCTATTAATAGCCAACAACAACGCTGTGCGCAATGAAAAATTTTTAATTTTTATTTTTCCTCTAAGATTGTTAAAACGTGTTTCCTGATCACAGGAAAACAAAATTGTAGGCGACATATTTTGGCTGTGATAGGGTGAGGAAGTCTGGCAAGATACAGGTGTTGAAAGAGTACGCATCCAGGCCAGTCTCCTCCAGCCGAGCTGTCAGGCAGTTGCCACAAAGATATTATTACCTAATTTTTTCTATGTCTTTGATTGATTTTTTCTCAGTTTTTTGCAGTAATATTGTTCATTAGTGGGTAGTATGACATATGTATATAATCAAATGTGTGAACATATTAGTGATTATTAATATTACTGTATATTAGTAATTCAATTATTATATTCAGAAAAAGATAAAAGAATATTTTTGTTGTTATTACCTAATATACACACTATATATATAAGTATCTACATGTTTTGTTCACCATAACATACTACTAAGCTGGTATGGTATGTCCAAACAGCATAGGGGGGCCAATATACACTTCACTGTATGTCACACACCAGCCAGCAGTCGTCGTCATCTCAATTGGCAAGAATTCACCTCCCAACATACTGTTTTGGCAGTTATTACACTATTTAAACACGTTATATATAAGTACAGTATCTACATTTTTGTTCATCATAACGAATCACTAAGCTGGTATGGCGAGTCCAAACAATATAGCGGCCGCCACTCACCAGTCAGCTGACGACACCACCTCACTGCCAAGATTCCTCCTCACACCATACTACGCACATTGCTAATTCTCATCACAATGCTGCTATAGGTATTATCAAAATCCTGGTCACTAAATCTTGCAAAGAAATAATTTTCAACAAGTTTATTTTGTAAAGGAACATAAGATGTCGTTTTAATGTTCTTAGATAAATTAAACAATGCAGTGTGCTGTGGCTACCTGCCTATGAACATTTTGAACAGCATTGTGTTCACCGATATCGATATCTGAACATTGTGTTTATCACAGTCAAGCTCATCTGTAATACTATCATCGCTAAATAATAGCAGTTACATATACTGTACAGTATTTTTTTTAAGTTTTTAATCAATGCTGTGATCACAAGCTGAACAACAGAGCTGTATGTTCCAGCATTGGTTGCTCACACAGTACTTCACAGTTTATCGGCAAAGACAGCCTGTAGAAAATCAGTGGTAGAAATTGATATGGGTGTTTCATTAGCAGTGACAAAGAGAATACTTAAACAAGTATCTAATGAAGATTTCACCGACCTAACAAATTCGCAAAGACCTGAAAGATGTAGCATTAAATATTATGATAGCTATTGTGAGGAGACATTCACATATGGGACTAATAGAACAAGAACCCGGCAATGTGATGTTATAGGGGCCAGAATACGCCTGGGATCTAGACGTATCTGGCAGCTTTCTCAAAACCCAAATGTCGAGTACACAATGTGTCAACTTTGTGAAAGAGAAAACATGCACTCTCTTGAACATTATATTGTAGAATGTCCCATACTGACTGTATGGCATACCTTAGCCCCCTCCTAGGCTAAGGTATGCTGATTTCTGTAATTACTATATGAGTACTGGAACATTTGATGATATATTGGACTTGTACTCAAGATTGACCATGTAATGTATCAATTATACAATGTATGTATGTGATATAACTATATAACCTGAGCTTGTAAAAGCACCTTAATCACCTTCAGTGATTAAGTGCTTAATTACACACTAGTTTCTTTATCAGCTATCTCACCCTGTCAGAGTAAAAGAGACAAATGTATGTGAATGCATGTGTGTATATATGTATGTATATATGTATATGTACATATATGTGTGTGTGTATGTATATGTATGTGTATAAAGTATATATGGAAGCTGATCAGAACTATATTTCACCTTTGTAAATGCACATTAATGACACTTTGTAAAAGACACATCGAACACTTTATGGAGGGCATACATAAATCTGTGTATCTATGTATTTACGTAGCAATGCTAACCAGCATTTACAATGCTGGTTAGCATTGTAAATGTGTGGCCACATCTGTGGTAGAAAATAATAAAAAAAAACAGTACTTCACACCAGGGAATGGTGCCCATGATTTTTTTTTCAAATGGCAGTTGCAGTTTTCATAAGTTCTTCATTGTCAATTTTGTTGATACTTGTTACTATTTTGTATATAGTGATCATATCGCCTCTTTTTTTTTCTATCTTCTAGCTTTGGGATATTTAACACCTCAACCTCAAATGGAGCTCTGAGGTGACTCAAACCTGCAACAGATAGTCCCCCCAACCGCTAACCATTGGAACATCCTGACTTGGTAAAAGTTGTACAGCTGGATTTCTAGGGAAATCACTGGAAGTCTAGAAGCATATACTGAAGCCAGTTTAAGTTTTACGTATAACCCTCAAGCACTCGGGTGTAGGCAATGTCCACCAAATGCTCCAGCTTTAGATACACCTGAAGTTGGAACGCACATTGGATGAACTACATTGCCTGTGCTCGAGTGCTTGGGGGTTATATGTCAAACTTGGACTGGTTTCGGTAGAGGCCTCTAGACTTCCAGTGATTTCCGTAAAAATCCAGTTGTACAACTTTTGCCAAGTCAGGATGTTCCAATGGTTAGCGTCAGTGGCTAGGAATCTCTTAGTTGCAGGTTAAACTCACCACAGAGCTCCAGTTGATTTTCTCATTGATGTATATACAGTATACTGTATCACATTAGTGTGATTTCTGTGTACCTCTAACTTTTCATCAGTGCACTTAATTTTCAGTGTTTCAGTTCTGGGAGCCATTTAGTTGCATGTTTTTGCACCTTTTCCAGTTTATTGATGTGCGTAATGAAATTTGGGCACCATATAACCATTACATATTATAAATTTGATTTCATAAAGGTCATGAACAATTTCTTTAATATTTCTCCAGCCATATAATTAGATGCAATTCTAAAGTCATCTTGAGAGGATTTCGGTGCTTAGTGTCCCCGCGGCCCAGTCCTTGACCAGGCCTCCTTTTTTTTTGTTACACACCCCCAGGAAGCAGCCCATAGCAGCTGTCTAACTCCCAGGTACCTATTTACTGGTAGGTGAACAGGGGCATCAGGGTGAAAGAAACTCTGCCCATTTGTTTCCGCCTCCACCGGGGATCGAACCCGGAACCTCAGGACTACGAATCCGAAGTGCTGTCCACTCAGCTGTCAGGCCCCATAAAGGTGGAAAGCATAACATATGTTCCTTGCACAATGTTCTTTATATGGTCCTCAGGTGACAGTTTTGTATGTGTTTGTGTGTATAATTATGTAAGTGGTAATTACACAAATTCAAAGCTAGAAGACATGAAAAAAGAGGCAATGTGATCACTACATACAAACTAGTAATGGGAATCAACAAAATTGAGAAAGAAGAATTCTTAAAACTTAGAACTTCAAGAGCAAGAGGTCATAGATATAAGCTAAGGAAACAAAGTTGTTATGTATGTGTGTGTGGCACAGATTAACTGTAATCTAATAATAACAATTCTTTAGGGTAGAGCTGCTGGTGATGCTGCTGCTTTCATCTGCCATATTAATGACCTGAAGGAGAAAATAGAAGTGCTTTTCTCTGACATTAAAGACAAGAAGAGATTTAATTCAGCATTTCTGGTTAAAGATGCAGCATCTTTTTATGGAAGTGATGTTTTGACTTCTGTAAGTTTATTGATGTGTGCCTTGACAAAGGAAAATTATAAATTCAAAGAGCACATTAGCAGAATTGTAATGAGAGGTGGCAATGGAGTGTGTGTTCATGCAAGTGTTGTTGGGGGGGTTCTAGGTGCTGTGCTTGGCTATTCTCAACTCCCACAAGATTGGTTATCTCAGCTTCCTCCAGAAAACATTGCACTGATGAATATCAAATTAAATTTATTACTAGATCTCTTTGGGTTGCCATAAATGTGCGAGTGCATTTTTTATTACATGTGATAGACCAGTGTTAGTTGCAGAAAGGTGTGTGTGTGTGTGTGTGTTTTTTCAGTTGTTCCTCTCATCAAAATCACAAAAAAATAAGTCTTCCTGCCATTTTCATTAACTTTATTGATAGGTATATGATGCCTCATATTTGAAGTTTTAGAATAGGGTTGAGTAAATTCGATGTATGTCATAGTTTGAGTGAAACATTTCCTAATCCAGAATATTCATTTTGATGGGTCTATTTTTGTAAATATTGTACCTTAAGATAAAATATTGTTATTAATATAGGTTATGCTTACCAACATATACAGTGTGAATTGCCTTAATAAAGTGAATTGATTATTCCAGGGAATGTTGATAATTTATGCTTACTTTTCCCAAGCAACTGCTGTAGTGAAATAATGTTTATTTTTACTACTGCTGTAGTTTTGGGGAGGGCTTCTGTTGTGTCTGCACTACCCACAGCATCGCTGCAATGTAGAACCTTCCCGAAATCACAATAGAGCCACCTAGTTTACAATAATATTGTCTAGGGTTAGGGAAAAGTCAATAAAAAATCACCAGTTTACTGGGGCATATCTAAGCAGGACACTGTAATACATATATATATATAAAACTGTTTGTCAAGAACCAAATCAATATAGCTTTTATCAAAGCTTCTCAGGATAATAATAATAATAATAATCACAGTAGCATCAATTAAAGGACTAGCTGACACTAGGCTCTATCCTAGTACAGTGGTACACTAGTTCCTGGTATGCTCTAAGATCATGAACACAGTATGGAGGTGACACAATCAGTTTAGTGGGAGAGGAGTCAGTCTCAATCAGGACACTCAAAATCACAATAAAGCCCTCAGCTACCCACCACTCTACATCCAATGAAGGACGGGCAACGGTGCATCCATGCAGATTCATAAAACTGCTTACACAAAATATAGTCACCTACCACCTGTTCCACAAATGCTCCAAAAAGATGAACACCCTGGTTTAGTCCTGATCCATCATCATACAGTACACTCAAGTTTACATCAAAGGTTTACAAGGTCTGTAGACCAATAAATATACACCAGAAAGGGAGTCGGACCAAGCGCAACCGTACTTGCCAATGACCTACAGACCAGTTAGGTACTGGCCGCAGTACGCACTGTAGCCAACTCGACAAACGTAATCGTCACATCTACTTCAAACATTTTAACTCATATCATTGCATTTTACAATTCAATTAGGCCTTGAGCATATGCAGAACTAATAAATAACAATATATATATAACTCGCAATATAAAATGAGATGAGCACATAGGCACACAATGTAGAATATAATAATATACAAAGATACAAATAGAGAATTTCCATCTCCTAGACTTGGTAATACCTAATTTTGGCTGGCAAGCAAAGGAAGGGGGGAAGGGAGAAGGTAGGATTCAAAAGAATTAAGCCAAGTCAACCATTATCACTCTTCTCTAATGCAATATTCATCGATACATAGTTATACAGTAATACAAGTAAAATATAATATACACAACATGCTCTCAAAACTCTGCCTATGAGTATATATCCCCACAATACAAAGTATAGTAATATTAATCAAACAACCTATTAATAGATATATTAATTCTCTCTAATCTCTATTACTCTGTCATCTATCCTTATCTCAATTATGGTATTTGTGCTTGGGGTTCTACTACCCAAAATCATCTATGTCCTCTAATTACTCAACACTAAGCTGCTGTTAGAATAATATCAAACTCTGGCCCCAGACAGCACTCGGTACTCTTACTTAAATCTTTGAATATGTTAGATATTAAGATACTGCACATCCTCTCAAGTGTACTCTATGTATTTAAAACTCTGAACTGTAATGCCAATCCTGACCTTAAACGGTTCCTAGAAGGTTGTAATTGAACTCATGGGCACTACACCAGAAACAAATACCTATTTGATATTCCAAGAGTGCACCTTAACCAAACTAGAAATGCTTTACAAATCAAGGAATCCAAATTTTGTAGAATGACCTTCCCAGTCATGTCAAAGGCTGTACCTTTCTCAACTAGTTTTAAGAGAAAAACTAAGTACTATCTAATAAACTCCTTGTAACCTATCTTACCCCCCTAAATGTCAACCCATGTCTTGCAATTTTCAAACAATACTGTTTGTTGACCAACTTGTTTAATTGCTGACTTCTGCCATGTCCCCTCCTCCCTCCCCTTTCAACACAATTTTTACTTTAATCTCTATTAGTATTAAGTCTTAGTCTTTTTTTTTCCACTTATTTGAGGAATGGTTATTTTAATTACCTTATAAGCAAAGGCAGCTTATTTTATTTGAGGAATGCTCAGCTGATTCCTCTACATTTATCATTGAACAAATGTGTGTCCAAGACCTCTTCCTGTTACACAATTTGACTGTATGTAACAATAAGTAATTATCAAAAGAAGGCACCATGCCAGGAAGGCTATGTAACACCATTGTGTGTAACAATAAACCTAATTTTTTTTAACAGATAATGCATATGTGAGTAAAACAAATCCTGTTAGCTGTAAAAAATACTGATTCAGTTATTTAATTAAAAAAATATTGAAACAAATATTTATGGGTTGTTTATTCTAACTTTTCTACTGTATATCCAAAGAAGTGAAAAAATAAGACATACTGCACAATTTAATGAATGATACGAAAGAAATATGACTTACATATCAATATGAGATCTAAATGATCCATGGTTAACATGATTTAATAAGGATAATACTGATAATAATACAAACTATAATTTAAAACCTTTATTACTTAATTTTTTTTATTAAGAAGCTCAGGTATATACAACAATGTGCTGCTACCCTATTCTATATGAAAGATTACTGTGTAGATCAAAACCTAGTTAAAAGTTCATCTAATATTCCCACCTCACAGGATGGTTAGTCATACCTGGAATCGGGAGAAAATGCCTACCTCAATACAAAAAACAAATCAGCTCTGACTAAACAACAACTTCATGATTTTCACAAGTGGGTAAACACTGAATCATGGTAACATTATATTATATTATAATTACTCTTACCAGTTTCTACAAGACCCCTCTCTCAAACAATTTTGAAGCGAAGATCAGATATTATGTACCTCGCCCTGCCCTGGTGATGCTCTATTACTCTCTCATCTATCCTTATCTCAACTATGGTATTTGTGCTTGGGGTTCTACTACCCAAAATCATTTACATCCTCTAATTACTCAACACAAAGCTGCTATTAGAACAATATCTAACTCTGGCCCCAGACATCACTGTACCCTTACTCAAATCTCTGAATATGTTAGATATTAAGTCACTGCACATTCTCTCATGTGTATTATTTCTATTTCTATTTCTTATATATATAAACGATCTGCCTAATGTCTCTAATATTCTCAAACCTATATTGTTTGCTGACGATACTACCCTTATCTACTCAAACCTCAACCCACATACACTAAATAATGTTGTGAATAATGAATTAAAAAAAGTCCACTTATGGATGTCAACGAACAAACTAACATTAAACATCGAAAAGACTTACTACATCTTATTTGGAAGCAAATCATCAAATGCAATTCAGCTACAGATAGACAACATTAACATAAGTAATAAAAATGATGGCAAGTTTCTTGGCATATTCCTAGACAAGAGACTCAACTTCAGCACCCACATTCAACACATAACTAAGAAAGTCTCTAAGACAGTTGGTATACTCTCCAAAATCAGATATTATGTTCCTAACTCTGCTCTCCTCTCACTATATTATGCACTAATCTACCCCTATCTTAATTATGGTATCTGTGCATGGGGGTCTACCACTGCAAACCACCTTAAGCCCATCATCACACAGCAAAAATCAGCTATCAGAATAATAACTAACTCTGCTTTCAGACAACACTCAGCTCCCTTGTTTAAATCTCTAAACTTGCTAAATATTAACTCCCTCCACACATTCTCTTGTGTCAACTACATTTACAAAACCCTGTTCTTAAATGCAAACCATGCTCTGAAACTCTCCCTGGACAGATGTAATAGGACCCATTATCACCACACCAGAAATAAATATCTCTTTGATATCCCCAGGGTCAAACTTAATCTGTGTAAACACTCTATGCAAATTAAGGGACCTAGTCTATGGAACTCACTCCCTAGTGAATTGAAAAACTGTAAAACTTTTGCCTTATTTAAAAGCAAAACCAAAAAGTACCTAACTTCATCTATTTAGTTTCCTACACTGAGCTTTAAATTTGCTCTGTACCTAGTGGTACCCAATCTCCTAATTTTTATGTAATATCAAACAACCTTATCATTGTGTTCATTGCTGTCTTCTTTTATGTGCTAGCCATATGCTGTATTGTGACTACCAATTTTTGTCAACTACCATTCAAGCTGTCATTGCAATCAATCTTATATTGTTTCTGCTGTATTGTGCCTACCAATTTGTTGTCAACTTCCACTTTAAGCTGTCATTGCAATCAATCATAGCTACCTATGTGCTTTAATATACTGTACCTATAATTTTCTCTCATCTTTTTTTTTTTTTTTTTCATTCCATGTAATCTGTTATCATTTTTTTGTCTATAAATTTTGCAAGTATTTACCTCCTTAAAATTTTCTTAGATTAAGGACCTGCCCGAAACGCTGCGCGTGCTAGTGGCTTTACAAGACTGTAATTACCATAATTGTATCCTCACATTCCTTATGTACATTCTTGCATATGCATAAATAAAATAAAATAAAATAAAATAAAATAAAATATTATACATATATAAAACGCTGAACTGTAATGTCAATCCTGACCTCAAAAGCTTCCTAGAAGGTTGTAACAGAACCCATGAGCACCACACCCAAAAACAAATACCTATTTGATATTCCAAGAGTATGACTTTAATCAAACTAGAAATACTCTACAAATCAAGTGACCCAGAATGTGGAATGACCTTCCCAGCCATGTTAAAGACTGTACCTCTCTCAACCAGTTTAAGATAAAAACGAAGCACTAGCCTAATAAATTCCCTGTAACCTACCTTACCCCTCTATTGTCAACCCAAGTCTTTTTTTTTTAAACAACGCTGTTTGTTCGACCTAATTGTATTTGTGCTACATTTTCAGCCATGTTTCCCCCCTTTTTATCTTTATTTTTATTTGTTCTCAACACATTTTATCCTTTATAATCAATTAGTATTAAGCTTTAGTCATTAATGTTTTTCATGCCCGAAACGCTTTGCGTAATAGTGGCTTTAGGCATTGTATGTATTCGAACCCCAGTTGGAAACAGACCCAACTATAGGATGGGTTAACCCAAGTATCGCGCTTCCAAAAGGGTCGCCCAAGTTGGAAAAGACGAACGCTGAAAGAATATTGTTGAAAACATCTTGATAACTGATTAAACCAAAATTATTTATTAGTCAGAAGAAAGACAGAAACGCGATCTATATGTAAAACCTCTACCAGACAAATATTTTAAGTAAAACCGAAGATATTTGTAGTTGAATAAAAGTGGCAGTTTTCATCGCTCGTCAAACTCGAAAACCGCAGCATTCATCTCAGCACCATGCCTATTTCACACAGATTCCTTAATAAACGTAAGAGTTTTATATGTCACAAGAAAGACAGATATATAAGCTTCGTTCTAAATACCTTACCATGGGCATATTTAAATTTAAAGCGAAGATACGTGTACTTTTATAATAGCCGAGCTCCGACTCCGGACAGATCGATCGACGGAGCAACTCTCTCTCAGAACAATGCTTATTTCACGTAAATTTGTAAATAATCGTAAATTTTTTATATGCCTCAAGAAAGATAGGAATATAAGGCTCATTTTAAACACTTTATCATAGACATAATTAAAGTTCTAATGAAGATTCATGTATTTTAATAATCGCCGAGCTCCGACCCCCGCATAGACTGAGCGACAGAGCAACTCTCAGAAGAATGTTTATTTTACGTAAATTCGTTAATAAACACAAATGTTTTACACGTCTTAAGAAAGATAGAAATATAAGCTTTATTTTAAATACATTACATTAGACATATTTAAAGCTCAAGTGAAGATATATATGTTTTTATAGTGGCGTTCAGTAGCTTTTCGGTCATGGAGTGCAGACGCCTACGCACTTGCCAATATGTTGTGTAATTAACAAAGATACGCTAATAAAGCCTAAAATATTACATGCCTCCAGAAAGACAGAGCTATAATCGTTATTGTGAGTGCATCAAAGGAAATATATCATGTTGGAGACCAATGATATAGCAATTTTAATTTAAGTTTCGAGTCCCGCCCGGTCGAGAGAGATGGGGCGACTTTCGCCCCATCTATTGGAGATTCTGTCTTCTAAAGACCCAAAGCTACTCAAACCTTCCTAGCATTACGTAAGCAATGAAGTAATATGGTATATTTACTCACTATAATGTGGATGCTGGATGCAGAAAATGAGAAAACATAATTTTACTCTGAAAAAATATCATTTCATAACAAAATAAGATGTAAATATGTAATATCAAAGGAAGTCAATGGTCCAAGCAACAATATCGTGGAGCGACTTATCCAAGATATATTGCTCTCTGGAAAGTGTTTGCTGGCATATCAACCTTCTGTACACAGTGATCCAGTCGTCGAACTTCTCTGCTCAAATTATCGCAAATTTATTTTATGATGTTAACAAGTAGAATGCGTATTTTTAAACAAATCTAACGATATTAACAAGTAGAATGCGTATTTTTAATCAAATCTAACATAACTAGCCAGAAAACGTTAAAGATTATTTAAAAATACATGGTTGGAAGTTAAATCAACTCCATAGAACAATATTTTTGTTATAGATACTAATCGTTATTTGTTGGTATGCGTTCGCTACTTAAACTATCATGTACTGTATTTATGTAAAATCTCCCTGTTTCTTCGGACATGGAACACGGAACCTTACACACTCTCTGATTTACTGTTTAATAGAGATTCACAAATAAGCTTATGATTGTATACGTTATCAAAAAGGCAGTGACAAAGTCAATTTTGCATTTTAATCACAGAGATTAGATCTTAGTGAGATAGGAAAGATATTCATATTTTAAAGAAGGATTTTTGAACCATCGCTCTCCCTATCGATAGAAACTAACTTTTTTTTGTTATTATTAACAAGCTTAGGTATACACAGTAATGTGCTGCTACCCTATTCTATATGAAAGATTACACAGTGTATATCAAAAACTAGCTATAAGTTCATTAAATATTCCCATCTCACAGGATGGTTAGTTATACATGGAATCAGGGGATAAAATACCAGCCTCAATACAAAAAAAATCAACTGTGACTAACAAGAACACCACTTACGGGCTATTCATGCCCGTGCTACCTTTTGGGTGGCTTAATCCTCATCAATCAATCACAAGAAACAAGGGATACATCTCCCGTCACGCAGGGTCCAGTCGCACCTCCACAGATCTCCAGTATCATCTATTGATACTGTTAATGGTTCAAGAGGACTACCACTTACGGGCCTACCTCAAGGTAACAATCAGGTGAGAACATAAAATATAAGGCTGATCTATTAGCCTCCGTTAGCAAAATCCGGGTACAGCATAAGAATATCTTCCAATATTCCTAAGTGTATGAAGTAATTACAGAGTTCAAAGTACCTTATACCATTTGGTCTGAAGTAACTTATAACAGGGCAATCACAGATATAGTGTTGGTGAGTATGTCCCAGCTCTTGTTCACATAGTTTACAATTGGAATATTCACCATTGGGGGCTATTCATTACCTGCAGCCACCTGCGATACATATCGATATCCTAGCCTAATCCTGGCAATTACAATGTCACACTGTCATTGTGACACTAGTGGAAGTTTTATGCTGTCCATTCATATAATTCTCGATTCTAAACATGTTTACTTAGTTTAGTTCATTAATTATGCACCCCATATATCATCTTGTGGGCGGTAGTGGAAAAGGTTACAGAGGCACATAAACATGTCATAGCTCCTTATACTCTTGCTTTCTGGCTTTTGTGTGTCAGTGACTGCTCTTCTGTGTTCCCTAATTTCCTAAAATATTGCGGCTTTGACAGAAGAGATTGGAATGCCCATATCCCACTCAACTTCAGGCTTATCACATTCAGTTTTAGCTGCCTTGTTTGTGTCATCATGCTGGACAACACCTATATGAGAAGGTATCCATACAAATGAGACTTTGAAACTCCTACTGTTTGCAATAATAATGTTTATAATGGAAGTTACAACTACAACCTTTTGAAGATCAATGCTAATTTTATCTAGATAATGTAATAAACGAAAGTTTTCTATGTCAACAGAAAGGCAGAAATATAAGCTACACTTTAAATACTTGTCATAAATATAACTGAAGTGAAAGCGAAGATATATGCATTTGATACTGTACAGTTTCTTGATGGCTTGCTCTAAGAGTGTGAAGCCCTTCACACCAGCCTATAAATTGTGTAATTTATTTCCATATATGCTAATTAACCTTAAAATCTATATGTCAGAAGGAAGGAAGATGTAGACGTTAATGTGACAACATTTCAAGAAATATATCTCTCTTTAAAGTTAAATAATACAATCCTATCGCCGGTGTCCGGACACATGAAAGCTACTTTTTTTTTTTTTTTTTTTTTTTGAGATATATACAAGAGTTGTTACATTCTTGTACAGCCACTAGTACGCGTAGCGTTTCGGGCAAGTCCTTAATCCTATGGTCCCTGGAATACGATCCCCTGCCGCGAAGAATTGTTTTTTTCATCCAAGTACACATTTTACTGTTGCGTTAAACAGAGGCTACAGTTAAGGAATTGCGCCCGGTAAATCCTCCCCGGCCAGGATACGAACCCATGACATAGCGCTCGCGGAACGCCAGGCGAGTGTCTTACCACTACACCACGGAGACTGCTGATACTTAGGTATCAGTGGCCAGCCAGGTGGAGATCACAGGCTGTACAATACTGATAAATTATGTAATTCACAGAGATACGTTGATAAATATTAATGTTTTATATTTTATTAAAAATACAGGTATATACTTTGTTTCATACGATTCAACGATTCTTCGCGGCAGGGGATCGTATTCCAGGGACCTGCCCGAAACGCTACGCATACTAGTGGCTGTACAAGAATGTAACAACTCTTGTATATATCTAAAAAAAAAAAAATACGTTAAATGTAACAATATTTCAGTATATATTATATAAGCATAGTATATATAATTCAGTATATACAATATATAATAAGAGTGTCAGACCACGGAGGAAGAATTGAAACAGGAATTTCCTTTAGTACTTTCTTATATTAATACATCTTCAGAGCGAACCATTCCTTCTGAAGATGTATTAATATACGAAAGTACTTGGAGCATTCTATTGTGGTTTTAATATTGAACAATTATACATATACGAAACAGACAAATCTGGTGTCCGAAATAGTAAAAATATTAGTGTGCGATGTGATCAATGTAAGGGGGATATTGGGTGTGCCTCGTATCCCCTACAACAACAAGAAGTTCGAGAGCGATGAGGCCGCCACCTACTAGCTTCAGGATGTCGTCGAATCTAAATCAACAATATACTATCGCCGCTACTTTCTCGGAAACGTAAGTACCTGCCGCTTTACTTCTCTCACCCTGCCTTGCCTGGCCTGGCCTGACCTGGCCTAGCCAGACCTGACCAGACCTGACCTGGCCTAGCCAGACCTGACCAGACCTGACCTGGCCTAGCCTTACCTAGCCTAGTCTGACCTGACCTGGCCTAGCCTTACCCAACACTAATCACCACACGTGACAGCCCAAACGAATCGCAAATAAGTACACGTAACAAGTCATATGCCCGGACACTCTTTCACCTTGGGGACTGAGTGGTAACTATTGTATAGAAGAGCCGGCTCCCTGAGAGTGGTAAGAGGGCGTGATAAGAGGCTAACGTGTGGTCTTGAAGGAAGTCGATAAAGCAGACAATTTTCAAAAGGAAGGGCAGCATAACGAGCAGACAGGAATGGACAGACAGTCGGTTATCCCATAATGTGTAATACGCCCCGCACAGCATGGGTGGAGTGGGGGGGGGGGTTGTAGCAGGGCACAGTATAGTGATGGTGTGGGTGAAGTACACACCCACTGAATTCCTGCCATCAATAATTGTTTTCATAACCATTAGAACAATGGCATCCCTCCAGCCACCATCCTTCCACTGACCCCCTCCTCTGGTCCTCCACCTCAGACAATAACCCCCCCACACCCCCTCTCCCTTCCAGACATCAGCATGTCAAAATCAGTACCATAATGTGTTTAAACTATTTAAACTAAGTCATTGTGTATCTCAAGGTATCTTAATTCATTTGAAAGTGTACATGTGCATTCGTTCATATACTCGCCTAATTGTGCTTGCTGGGGTTGAGCTCTGGCTCTTTAGTTCCACCTCTCAACCGTCAATCAACAGGTGTACAGGTTTCTGAGCCTATTGGGCTCTATCATATCTACACTTGAACCTGTGTATGGAGTCAGCCTCCACCACATCACTTACTAATGCATTCCATTAGATATAATCATATATGATTACACATAATCATATTCATTCTATACACATAATCATATATGTGTACGTCAACGTATACATACATGCGTATATATACCTCATATTAAAATACTGATAAACGAATGACCATGAACAAATTAATTTATAATTGTAGCATTATATATAATTTTAATAGACTAATTACGTGTTTATACATTTGAATGGTCCAGACAGGTGGCCAGCCTTGGACATATACACTTCTGGTAGGCACAATGACCTCATGTTAGACCCTTGATAGATTATGTGAGAGAGAGAGAGAGCTGGGGCAGGGAGGTGCATGCCCCAGGGAGATAATCCATGCCCATGCCCCAGGGAGATAATCCATGCCCATGCCCCGCCTCGAGGTCAGTTCTCGAGTCACACCAAGAATAACAATCGAGCAAGTTGTTGTTACGGCCCTCTCGGGACGCAACGGGGTTCTTACTCTGATGTTGTTAGAGGAAGATATATATCCGTTCCCAAGCCAGTAGTGGCTATCAAGGGATGTGATCCGTGACGCAAGTAACTTAAAGGGGGAAGGGAAAGAAAGTTAAGAACTTAAGATTATAATTCACCGTCACCAAATAAATAAATAAGATATAAAAGAGTGCACAGGGGGAGGGGTATAAACACTTATTTACAGGGGAAATACACTGTAGTCTTCTGCTGAAGACTATGGATCCTCGCTCTAAGTGTTAAATCCTCGGTGCTTCTTCGTGGCCTCACAACGAATCCTCTAGGAAGCTGAGCCTACCCTGGCCACAGGTCAGCCAAAACACAGGTCCACTGGGGGCACCGCCGTGGAGGCCGTCAACCACAAATCCAGCAGAGGCTCTGCTGGCAGGTTCCGGACCCGCAACGCTGGTCAGGCCACTCCACGAACGATATAAGGGGAACGCCCTAGACAGGAGCCTCGTGTGACACCACAAATCACTCTCCTGTCCTCGATACCCCAGTGGATGATCGTCTCCAACAGTCGGTCCCGGGTAAATCCTCTTACTGCCACTCCACTGGCAGGCTAACACACCACAGTGTTCTTCCGGGGGGACGACTTCACAACAGCTGCAGCAAAGTACAAGGTATGGAGACGGCTGCCTCGGGTAGACTGACTCAACCTTCAACACAGCGGTCCCAGGTCGACTCTGTAAACAGACACGTCATCAATGACTGGGACACACTAAAACACCTTACTTACGGGCTCTGGCACAAACACCTGACGTATCCAGTCCATAGATGGCGCTGTCGTCGGAGCACCACCTCACCAGAGGTCAGTGGCGGCGGTGTAGAGTGCTGAACGGGACTGGAAACTGGCCCTCGTAGCTGATACACGGCATCCTCACCAGGTGTCGTCGGCGTTTGGCGGGGGGTTTCGGGAGCCGACCCACAGATGGCGCGGTCGTTTACTACTCCGTGCTCGGACGCTGGATCCGGGTTCGTAACAGTTGTCCTGACCAGAATGTGGCATATTAGGGAGGGTTGAGGAATAGGAAGCCTGTCTGATAGGGCTCTTGGCAAGCAGCTCTCCCTCAGTCTACCTATCTATATGGAAGAAATGTATCTAGGCCCTCCTCCCCCCTGCCTATTCTCTCTCCCCCACCTTTCTTCCTTCATTTCCTCCCTCCTTCCCTCCCCCTCACTGGTGAGAGAGTAGGAGTGTGAGAGTGGTTAGAGAACTCGTAGTTCTCACGCTCGTGAAATTGTCTGCGACCCTGGAGGAGTAGAGCGGAGGGGGGGGGTGAAAGTAGGTGACGATGGAGGAGTAGAGGGGAGCATTATATGCAGTGAACGTAGGTGTCTATGGAAGAGTACATCATAGAGGAGGGTGAAAGGAAGGTGATGATGGAGGAGGAGAAGGGAGGGGGTGTGAAGGTAGGTGATGATGGAGGAGTAGAGGGGAGGAGGGGGGGCAAAGGTAGGTGTCTATGGAAGAGTACATCATAGAGGGGGGTGAAGGTAGGTGGCGATGGAGTAGAGCAAAAGGGGTGGGGGGTTGAAAGTAATCCTGAGTTTAATTTTTTACTTATATATAGTGCCACCTCGGCTTACGAATGAATATTTATGAACTTTTCGGGTTACGAGCCTAATTTCTTCGAAAAATTTGAATCGGGTTACAAACTTTGCCTCGGGAAAGGAGTTTATTGATATACGTATGGGCTGACCTAGCGCGTGGTGGCATGGTGATCGCGCCTCAGTTTACCAGTGTCTCCTGCTGTAACAGTGCAAGTATTTTGCACTCTTTCATGTATAATTGTGAATTATAATTGTGGGTGGGTGTGTATGTGTGCGTGCGTGTGTGTGTGTTGGAGAGGGTGCGAGATGGTAGTGGAAGAGGGAGCCGGCCTGGCTTGTGCTGACAGGACTACTATTGAACAAAGAGGTGCCTTGTGTACTGCAGGACCCGCCTGGGTCCTATAAGGGTTAGTTTTGCTTCTCGGGCCTTATTTGGGCATGAGGAAGAGAGTACACAGCTTTCCCCACGTTGGGGAGGGCTGGGAGATTCAGTTAGCAACCGCCTTACACAGAGAGAGGGTGACCGGCCAGCTTCCTCACCCTGACGGGTGACACTCCAGGCACCCTCAGGGTGTATCCGTCTGAGTTGTGAGGTAAGAGTGTCAGTAATGCATTGTCTTGATTGGGTGTCTTAGTGTTGACGAGCTAGTGGAGTCTGAACCATTTAGCCATGTATGGTGTGGGCGTGTATGGAGTGGGTGATCCCCCCCCCCCTTTTAATTTGGTCAATATTGTGTTAAATAGTAGGATGTCAAAGTGTTAATTGGAATAATTTGAGAAAATTTGGATTCAATAAACATCTATGTTTAGAATAACAAACTTTTGTTTAGTCCTCTTTTTGAATCAATGTCCCCACAAGTAAGAGTTAAGGCTAGCGAGATATCTTGATGAACACGTGAGAGATAATTAAATTAAGCAGTGTTCCTGTCGCATTGTTTAAGTGGAAGTGAATTTAGATTCAATGACAGGTGGTGGCAGCAAACATCAGAACATCTTAGTATAACATCACAGATAGAATAAAATCAGTCTACACCCCCCTTTCTTTTTATTCCTCCTACATCACTCTACTCCTCCTCCTTCATTCTCTCCCTCCTGCCTCCCCTCTTCCCGTTCGTCTCCCCGTTTTCTAGTCCCGCTCGACTCTCTCTCTACCTCAGTTCCCGCCTCAACCCCTCCCCCATGTTCTATCCACCCATCCCCTCTCTTCTCTTCCCTCCTCCTCTCTCCTTCTTCCTTTTTACTTTGTTTTTGATTTTCTACACAAGCCATCAACCCCCCCCCCCCCCCCCCCCGTTACACTGCCTAGTAAGTATCGCGCCTGAATTCTTTGTAAAGCATTACATTTGTTTTGGGATTTTTGGCTATTTGAACATAAAATTTGTTATGATATATCTTGCCATGAGTCCCAAGAAAGCCAGTGGTAAGGTTCAAGCCAAGAAAACACATGTGAGAATGACCATAGAGGAAAAACAAGAGAGCATTCATAAACATCAAAATGGTGCACAGGTTGTTGAACTAGCTAGGCAGTACAACAAATCTATGTCAACAATATGCACTGTACTTGCTAAGAAAAAGGACATTATGAGCATTAAAGTGGCAAAAGGCATATCAACAATCCCGAAACAAAGAACACAAACACTTGAGGATGTTAAAAAGTTTTTATTAATTTGGATACACAACAAGGAGTTAGCAGGTGATAGCATTTCAGAGGCCATCATTTGTGAGAAACCAAGGCATTTGCATGAAGACCTTTTAAAGAAAACCCCTGGAACGAGGGGGAAAAAAATGAATCAAGTTTGAAAATGTGAAAAGTTTGTGTGACAATAGAGCCTCGTGGAAAACTTTTGCTGTGGTCATTACCTGGTGGAATGCACCCAGGATGGAGTATTAGGGCTATACATCTTTTAAATCATAAAAGTAATAAACATTTCCCATCAACCTTACAAACAGTATTAACCTATTTTCATGTATTTCCCCCATGTGCATTTTAACAAAGTTGCTAAATTGCCTTTATCATTCTGTAAAATTTCAATTACAGTACTGTATGTATAATTTTGTTAGTATAAATGGACTGAATATTCTGAAATTGCTATTAATTTTACAATTTCAGATTCAAAGGTGGTCTGGACACCCAATTTGGTCAGACAGGTGAAGAGAGCATTTAGGATAGTTCGAAGAGATGAAGATGGTCGCAATTGTGTTCGAAGAGGCAAACGCCCCCCTTTGCTCCTGACATTATGTTCAACCATTGACCTCTGCACACCTAACACAAGGTAGGTTGAAAACTCCTCCTTCATGTCATTGGTACATTAGCCAGAAACTCAGGGCTCATGTAGGAATATCCCTAAAAAAAAAAAAAAGTGGCCCCAACAATGCATCCTCCAAGTCTGGAGGATGAGCAGGAGCATTGTCGAGAAGCAGGACCTTGAGTGTCAAACTTTTCTCTTGCAGATATTTTTTGATGGCAGGGCAAACCACTCCACATCACAGTTTTTCTGCACGTTATATATTTTTTAAAACTCTTGGATTTTTGGAATGATACACGAGCAAGGGTTTAATTTTCAAATCACCACACAGCACAAGAGTTAGCCTATCCTGACACAAGTTAGCCCAAGTTAGCTTGTGTCCGGGCAGTGACGTCTCCTCTTGGGTAATGTATGTCCTCTTCGGCAATTTTTTCCAGAATAGCTATGTCTCCTCACAATTAAACACTTGTTGTGGAATGTATCCATCAATACAGCACAGTGTATCTACAAAATTTTAATTTTTTACTTATATATAGTGTCACCTCGGCTTACGAATGAATATTTATGAACTTTTCGGGTTACGAGCCTAATTTCTTCGAAAAATTTGAATCGGGTTACAAACTTTGCCTCGGGAAATGAGTTTGTTGATATGCGTATGGGCTGACCTAGCGCGTGGTGGCATGGTGATCGCACCTCAGTTTACCAGTGTCTCCTGCCTAGTAACTATTAACTATCGCGCCTGAATTCTTTATAAAGCATTACATTTGTTTTGGGATTTTTGGCTATTTGAACATAAAATTTGTTATTATATATCTTGCCATGAGTCCCAAGAAAGCCAGTGGTAAGGTTCAAGCCAAGAAAACACATGTGAGAATGACCATAGAGGAAAAACAAGAGAGCATTCATAAACGTCAAAACGGTGCACAGGTTGTTGAACTAGCTAGGCAGTACAACAAATCTATGTCAACAATATGCACTATACTTGCTAAGAAAAAGGACATTATGAGCGTTAAAGTGGCAAAAGGCATATCAACAATCCCGAAACAAAGAACACAAACACTTGAGGATGTTGAAAAGTTTTTATTAATTTGGATACACAACAAAGAGTTAGCAGGTGATAGCATTTCAGAGGCCATCATTTGTGAGAAACCAAGGCATTTGCATGAAGACCTTTTAAAGAAAACCCCTGGAACGAGGGGGAAAAAAATGAATCAAGTTTGAAAATGTGAAAAGTTTGTGTGACAATAGAGCCTCGTGGAAAACTTTTGCTGTGGTCATTACCTGGTAGAATGCACCCAGGATGGAGTATCAGGGCTATACATCTTTTAAATCATAAAAGTAATAAACATTTCCCATCAACCTTACAAACCATATTAACCTATTTTCATGTATTTCCCCCATGTGCATTTTAACAAAGTTACTAAATTTTAGGGCTAATCTTTGACACTCGTTTGTCTTTGTCGCCCCATATTTTTTACGTCCGAGTTGAATGCTCTAAGGCCCTTAACTAACTTTAGGTCATGTCCCATACTTCTTGGGGAGCTAATCGACACTGCTCCTCTCTTTACATTCCTCTCTCGTTCTGTCTAAACTCGATTATGGCCCTGTTTACTCGTCTGCTTCTCCTTCTACCCTTCACCATCTGGACACACTGCATCATACTGGGTTACGGCTCAGCTCTGGTACCTTTCCTTCGACACCTACCCTAAGCCTGTATGTTGAAACTGGCGTCCTGTTTCTACAGGATCGCCATGATCGCTACTGTCTTCTCCACCTTGCACGGTCCTTACAGCACCCTCACTCTTGCTTATGTCATGCCTTGACCTTTACCCATCCTGTGGTTCCTGTTCCCCTTCACCACCTATCTCTTTCTGTACGGTTGTCTCTCTTACAAAATGCTCTTTCAGTTTGTGTTACCAATATTTCCCCTCGTGTCATTCCGTCTTTGCCCCTATGGAGGGGTCCCCGTTCCTAAATTCTGTAAGCCTTGACCCACATGACTAAAACTTTTACCCCTCCTACAGTTCTAAATCACCTTTTCCTTGAACACTTTTCTTCACACTTCCACTCTATTTCCGTCTTCACCAATGGGTCTTAAGTCTACAGACGGTGTAGGCTACTCTGTTGTTTTTCCTGACTGCACCTTTGTGTCTCCTGCCTCCGGAGACTAGCATCTTCATGGCAGAACTTTATGCTATTCTCTATGCTCTTCATCAACTCTTTTCTCGCTGTCAATCCTCCTCTGTGTTTGTAGTTGACACTTGCAGTGCCCTCATGGCTCTAGAATCCTTTAATCCAGTCCATCCTTTGGTAGTTGAAAGTCAACATTGGCTGTTTCTTATCTCCAGTAGATTTAAGACAGTGGAATTTCGCTGGATTCCCACCCATATTGGTGTGTTCTTAAATGAGCGTGCGGACACTGCCGCTAAGGAAGCTATCCGCACCTGTCCCATCTCCTGTAAAGGTATTCCTTATTATGACTTTTACCCAGTTATTCATTTCCCCATTCTTGCCCGTTGTCAGGGTTGTTGGTCTTCTGTTACTGGTAACAAATTGCGTGCTCTTAAGAGTAGTGTGTTCCCGTGGCCTTCCTCCTACCACCGTAACCGGTGGTGGGAAACGGCTCTGGCGAGGTTGTATATTGGTCATACACGTTTAACTCACGGGCACTTAATGGAGCGCTGCCCTGCTTCTTATTGTCCAAACCGTTGTCTCTACATGTCCTGACTTCCAGGACTTACGTGTCTTGCTTCCCGACCATCCCTCACTGTCAATTGTCCTTCGATAAAATTCTTGGTAAATTCAATGCCTTTGATATTGTTCGCCGTATGCGTTTTTGTTCTTGTATTGGCGACGTTAGTGATATTTAGCGCACTATGATTATCCCACACATTTGATGGTTTGATAATTACTGTACTGTACAGTACTTTGGTTTGGAATGTATCAAATAAAGTTGTTTCATGTATTCAAATGTGTGAGAAAATCCACTGGGGCTGTGAGATGAAGCGAACCTGTAACAAAGGCATTGCCAGTTGCATACGCTACCACCACTGATGGTAAAAGTCTTACAACTGGATATCTTGTGTGATGGGTTATGGTATCACAGCTATACTGAACCAAGATGGTATCGCTCTCCATCACATAAATGAAAGAAATGCTGCTATTGGCCTTGCAGTGTGTAAGTTGCAGGTGGAAACAAATGAAAATTATCAAATAAATAATTAAACAATTTACTGAAATAGTAATGAACAAAAATAACACATGACAATACTTGACTATCATGTAATGCAAAGGTGAACAAGTTAGTATGACCTTAAATGCAAAAAATAAACTATAAGCAATGAATAAAAGTATGAAGATATACTGGTGTTCTGAAGACAGCTACCATACCACCATGGCATCAGTCACATGATGTTGGCTGGAAGTGGACGACGGGTTAGAGACACCAAGGTGATACTAGAGCACTAAGGGAGAGATTGCCTCTCCAGGGAGGCAGCGCTCTTTATATAGTCCGGCGGTGATGACTCATCCAGTGTCAACACGAGGTGGACATCTGGTCAACTAGCAAACTGCTCGTTGTGGCTGGCGGTGCCTTTGTGTTGATCTGTACCACTGTCAGTTGAAGGCGGCTAACTGCTTGTTTGTGGGGACAAACTGCCAGTTAGCAGTGGCGCCCGGCTTGCCTCTGAGTCGTACCAGGCCGTGCCAGGCCCTGGGGGGTATGGAGAGGTGGCAGGACTGATGACTCTTCTGGGCTGGTGTAGATGTATACTTCCAGTGCAGAGGCATTGAAGGTGAAGGGAAAAGGCAGTTCCACTGCTATGCAGGGGATTCACGTAACACTTGTGAAGCCACAGAAAGTCTGGAGGCCCTACTGAAGCCAGTCCAAGTATTAAATAAAACCCCTGAAGTACGCCGGTGAAGGGTAAAATGAAGGGTGAAGCAAGACCGTATGCCCCAACTTCAGGCACACACAGAAAATCACGTTTTGGTCCCGCCTCTCAACTGTGTATTTGAAGTTGGGGCGTATGGTGTTGAACTGCTTCAGCCTTCACCTGAGTGCTTGTAGGTCTTACGTAATACGTTGACTCAAGGAGGGGCCTCAAAACTTGCTGTGATTTATGGGGAAATCCGGTTGTAAGACTTTTACAAAGTCAGTAATATACTGTGGTAGAGTATGCAGCTGCCAGTGCCTTGGGCAAGGGTTTACGTCGCCTCACAGCTCCAGTGGATTTTCTGCTTGGTGTATATCAGGTTGTGATTTTGTGTGTGTACCGTATTGTTATGATCGCCGTCTGATAAGTCCTTTCTGGCCTCAAGAGTCATTTTTACCCACCTAGAAAGATTGCAGATGGCCAAAGCAGTTATTTAAGTTAAGAAGGGACAAGTCTTAAACAGAATTTTGCATAATATTTGACTGTAAAGGGGTAAATTGAGGTAGATTGAAAAACAAAATGGTGAACCAGGCAGGCGGTACTCACAATTAGGCGAGTACACTCGGGAACTTTTAAAGTGCAACCAAACATGCTTTAGGCTCTCACAACAAGAGGTGAGTGGTGGTGGCTCAGGTGCTCAGCCAATCAGAGCACCTAAGGAGGGAGGGCAGGAGTGAGAGGGGGGTGGTATGTGGAAGTTTGGTGACAGTTGTGTGTAGTTTGTTCATCTTCATTGTAAGTTTCATGGCTTGGTGTGCATTTCCCTAGTAAATTTAATTAGGGAAAAATTCAGGTGTTTGATTTTTTAAATCAACTTTTTAAATGTTGAGTTGTTAAAGCCTCAAAGTGCATGGAGTTGGTTTGGGAGTATGGCATCCTCATGCTGTTGAATGCTCGCGTGAGGTAGCAAAGGTGATGTAAAGTTGTGGGGTGTACATGCTTGGGATGACCTCTCTCGGGATGGCTGGTGTTAGATCTGTGTGTTTGTCGGTTGTTGAAAAGCCGTCATCCTTTGCTGTTGTGGTATTGATTTTACATTGTTCATCTTGTAATTAATACTGTAGTGCGATATCTAGGGCTACCATTTGTAGGTTTAAAATGTCTAATACAAACAGTTGTCCAATGAGTTTTAATAGGAAATATCATCCACCAAGCACCATTGTACAATTATATTAATTGATAGTATATGGATTGTGCAGAACTGCTTAGAATGATCTTTAACACTTGGCTATATTGGTCATGTCAAATACCTGCACGGTGAATGCTCAAAGACCCTTTCTTTATTCAGTGTTGTCACATACCTCATGGGGGTAAGGATAGGCAAACACTCATTCGGTTAAACTTGCCATGTAGTACTTTCAGAGCTCAGTAATTTGGAATCTGGTTAGCACTTTCCAAATAAATTGACCTTTAAAGTGAATTCCTATTTAGGTTTAAAACATTATACCGAATGAGAAACTCGGATTATATAGCCGAACACCAGAAATGTTGTTATTCAATTTGGTTGCCTAAAGCACATTCAAGGACTACACATTACATGGCATTCCAGGATTCCTCTATACCTTGCCTTATGCTGTAAACATTGCCACAACCCTGTGTTTTATTGATTTAAATGGCCACAGGGAGGCATACAACACTGCAGATTATGATGTCATTAGTTATCCACTGTGCTGACAAGTGGGCTGACTGATGTTCGTTGACACCTGTATCGTGCTTCAATTTAATCGCCAGGAGATCACCCTCTCACTAGACTCGTCTGTAGGAAGTACAGTATAGTATCTCAAATTACCTTGGATCATAAATAGCATAAGACTTGGGGGTAGGAGAGGGTTGCAGTGTTTGTCATGGCTCTCAGTTGTTCCTGGTATTAGGCAATTTAGTTCTGGAATCATTTTTGTTGGCCAATGTTAAACTTTTTCGAAAGTAGATGTTTTTCTGAAAGGGAGGGGGGGGGGGGGAACCTCTATGCTTGGATACAGTTATCTAAGTGAATACTTAGATTTATACAGTAGAATAACTACCTTCTTTTCCTTAGTCAAAAAGGTTCCTTGTTTATTTCTAGGGACTTGTATTTTCTTTTATTTTTAACTGCAGCAACTTTCAGTGAATGATAGATTCTTACTGAAAGGACCTTTACTTCATTGTTGTTGCTTTATGGTCATCTCATTGTGTACAGGGATTCCGCGAAGCTTTTGGGGTTAGTCTTTGACACTCGTTTGTCTTGGTCAGCCCATATCTCTTGCCTCCGAGTTGAATGCTCTAAGGCCCTTAACCTCCTTAAGGTTTTGTCCCATACTTCTTGGGGAGCGGATAGGCGCACGCTCCTCTATTTGCACTCCTCTCTTGTCCTGTCTAAACTCAATTATGGTTGCCCTGCATACTCTTCTGCTTCTCCTTCTACTCTTCGCCATCTTGATGCTTTGCACCATACAGTACTGGGTTGCGTCTTGGCTCTGGTGGCTTTCGTTCGACTCCCGCCCTTAGTTTGTATGTTGACACTGGCTCTCTCTCTCTTCAGGACTGCCGTGATCGCTACTGTCTTCGCTATCTTGTGCGGTCCTTCCAACATTCTTCCTCTCGCCTCTGTCGTGCATTGACTTTTCCTCCTCCTGTGGTTCCTGTTCCTCTTCATTATCTCCCACTTTCTGTCCAGTTATCTCGCTTACAGGATTCTCTTTCTGTTCATATTTCTAATGTTTCTCCTCGTATTGTTCCTTCATTACCTCTCTGGAGAGTCCCCCTTCCCAAGTTTTCTACGTCCTTGACTTGTATTACTAAAGCCGTTACCCCTCCTACAATTCTGAAAAGCCTCTTCCTTGAGCACTTTTCTTCGCACTCCCACTCTATTTCCATCTTCCCTGATGGGTCTAAGTCTGCGGATGGTGTGGGCTACTCTGTTGTTTTTCCTGACCGTACTTACATGTGTCGCCTCCCTTCGGAGGCTAGCGTCTTTACGGCAGAACTTTATGCTATTCTTTATGCTCTTCGTCTCTTGCTTTCTCATTCTCATTCCTCCTTTGTGGTTGTAGTTGATTCTCGTAGTGCCCTCATGGCTCTAGGGTCCTTTAATCCTGTCCATCCGGTGGTCATTGAGATTCAACATTGGCTGTTTCTTATTTCTAGTAAATTTAAATCAGTAGAGTTTTGCTGGGTTCCCAGCCATATTGGTGTTTCAATGAGCGTGCGGATGCTGCCGCTAAGGAAGCTATCCGTTCTTGTCCCATCTCCCGTAAAGGTATTCCTTATTCCGACTTTTATCCTGTTATTCATTCTTCCCCGTTGGCAGGGTTGTTGGTCCTCTGTGGTTGGTAACAAGCTGCGTACTCTCAAACTTAGTGTGTCCCCGTGGCCTTCCTCCTACCACCGTAACCGGCGGTGGGGCACGGCTGTGGGTTGGTCATACCCGCTTAACCCACGGTCACTTAATGGAGCGCCGCCCTGCTCCTTATTGTCCGAATTGCGTTGTCCCTCTTACAGTTGTGCATATCCTTGTTGAATGTCCTGACTTCCAGGACGAGCGTGTGTCTTGCTTTCCAACCGTCCCTCGCAGTCACTTGTCCCTCGATAGAATTCTAGGTGAATCGGATACTTTTGATATCGTTCGCCTTATGCGTTTTTGTTCTCGTATTGGCATTCTTTGTGATATTTAGCGCCCTCTGATTATTTAGCACTTTGATGGTGCTACATGGCCTTCCCGGTTTGGTGCCTTCTTTTGGTAATTACCTTACCTTCATTGTTGTTTCATTTTAATGTGGTAGTTGTGATATGGATTGTTCTGGCTCACGTGCAAGGTCTTGGATTTTTTTCTGTTTTATATTAAGAAATTGCCAGTCTTGTTACTATTTGTAGAGTTAGAGATCTGCATTAAGGCCTCAATATTATATTCTTTATTTTTTTTTATAACATGTTATCAGCAATTTTTGTGGTTGGTAATATTTAGATTAATGTCAGTGATGTATATGACAAGGGTTAAGACCCCTTGTGGTATGACAGCATTTTTCCCAGTCATTTCTTTAACAAATGAAAGGGTCCTCATAACCATTCTTTTGTCCTTTCTACCATGTACCTGTTTGTTGCTTCTTGGTCTTTCATTTGGTACTTTGGCTATTAAAACAATGGCCTTTGGTAATGTTGCAATTACCATTTCTAAAAAAATGAGCAGGTTCGTTAGGCAGGGTTTGTTTTTAGCAAACAGTTTTACAAAAAAAATTCCATTCCTTCAGGACCTTGCAGATGTTAGGTCAAACTAATTGACAGTAATCTGTTTTGCCCTTTCAAACAATGAAATATTTTACCTAGATTAAAACCATCAGAGTATCTGAAGTTTGGCAGACAAATCATTTAAGAGCTTTGATTAAATGTAAGTTACCAAAGACTTTGAAAACCATGTTGTATAGATGCTTCAGTGTCACTTTTCTAATGTTTTGTAAATTTACAAATGATCTTTAGTTAATTTAATCATAATTTGTACAAAGCTTAGGTGTTGCATAGCTTTAAATTTTCTTTCAAATATGAAAACAAATATTGACTAAAGTTTCTTCCACTTTAATATTTCAGACTAATTTGCAATATTTGTTAGTTTATGTAAATTTAATAGGTAGTCCACTTTTACATCTTTTCAATGCATTTTGCATGCACCTATGTAACAAGTTACAAATAGGTGTAAATTTTACCAAGTATTTATTTTCAAAGTAAAAAAATTTCAGATGTTTAAACATTGCATCAATAGTAGTAAACAATTTCCAGCATAATTTCAGGATAAGGTATATAAAGTAGTTTCATTAAAATTGTTTTATTTAATAAGTTTTACATATAGTATTTATAATACATCTAATATTTATTAGTTTCAGGTTGTGGGACAGATGCTCCTAGATGAACAGAAGATCCAAAAGGCCAAGACAACTCCAGAGACAATCGCCTGTAAAAGAAAAATAAACATTAAACAAGGACACTACTTTTATTATCACCAATACCTAATAATAAGCCCAAAAAATCCTAACAGCCTATCTTTTAAGATAGGCTCAGCAAGGCCTATCCCTTCCTCTGATTTTAGTGCAGAGCTTGTTCCCTGAATGGGTGCATTACATCCACCACTTTAGTGCCATCAACACATTGTACATATGCTTTACTGAAAGCACTGTACAATGTATGCTAGGCACTAAAGTTTTAGATGCATCCACCCATTCAGCAAACAAGCCCTGTGAGAATTAACAATGTAACCATTGTTAAGGGTCCCTAAACCTATGCAAATCTAGTCCATCTATTAGATGGGTAGTAGAGCAAAGCTCTGAAAAAGCCAAGCCAGGGAAATCTGCAGGACTGCCTGGTCCCCTTTTATGAAATGGGGTAGGATCAGTACAAACTGCATCATCCCCTGTGGGTTGTAACAGTAGGACATGGTTACACACCTATAAATGGACTAGATAAGAGAATTAAGATTAGGTCATTGATATAGCTAAAACATCAAATTCAAACTCACCCACTTTTGTAGATTTCCTTTTGCAGAGTAAAGGAGCCTCACTCCAAGCCAGTCCATGCATCATAATCACTTTCACCTGAAAAATATTTCAAATTAATTTCATATTTAAAGCCAATCTTGCTTTACTTTTCAAATTAGCATTCAGTACTTTACAAATTCAGATGGAAAAAATTTCTTTAAGGAATTTACTACTGCTACTAGAATATGTAGGAAAGGTAAAGATCTAATTTAGCAATATAAATATATATGGCATCAATTTGCCAAGTTTCAGTAAATGTCATTTGAGAAACTATCCACAACTGCTCTTCAATGGGAATTTACATTAATCTTTAGCCTATATTGATCTTTAATCTATATTGTTTATATTTCTCTATATTGATTATATATAAATCTATATTTCAGACTAATTTGCAATATTTAAGTGGAAGAAACTTTAGTCATTAATCTTTAATCTATATTGTTTAAAGTTATTACTATTTTTTTACTTTTATGCAAATCTATTCAGATTAACCTTTACTACAACTCCTGATTCTGTTTAAGCAATTAACTCTTCCAACTGACAGAGGGACTTCTGGACTTTCCAAACCACATTCTGGAAAACTATAAATTTAAAACCAAGCTAAAGTAAACATTGAATATTTTTTTTACTTTCAAGGGAAAAATACCATCACTTAGAACAAAACTTTTTCTGCCATTAACTTTGACTCATGATTACCCTTAACAGTGTTATACATTTATAGATTAAAGCTTATTTAACAAACATTTAATGTTAACTAAGCAAGATTTATATTTCATTAAAATTATTAATAAAACACTCAACTATGCTGTTTAAGATCTAATGCCCCACATTAGAATTTTCACAATTTCAACATACCATTCTATTCAATACATTCCTGAAAGGACTAAACTTGCAGATATGGTACCCACTAGCCTAAGCCTAGACTTCCATACCCTAATATTTAATAGGTTTTTAGCAATTAACTTCTACCCTCTAATTCCAATGTACACAACACTACTTACTGTAGATCTGCAAGTATTTTCCTGCAGCTCTTTGTTGCCAGGACCTTCCACAACCTGTCATGTGAACAGTAAATATTACTAAAAAGTTATTTGCATAGCGATGTTATTTTGTTCATACCTGTACCACCAGTTTAACAGTTGCCATTTTAAATGGCACACTAAGTATCTTGTTGTCCCATCTTTATTAATTACAAACAAAGCTATAGCCATTTCAAGTCAACATCCTATACAAATTTTATTTTCCAACAACTTTAGTCATGAACATTTTTCTGGAACATTGCAAACAAACTTTAATTTAACAACCATGTATAACATTTGAATAAAAGCAATACAAAATTTATATATACAAATTATTATTCTTTTGCAACCACTGCTTACTACTAGGGGGACAAATTTATTCTGTTGAATTATGTACCAAGCTTTTTAGTCTGAAAATTCATAATTAACCCAACTATACTACCAAGACAATGTGTTTTACTAAATTTAGTAATACTTTTACACTAGCAACTATACAAGGCCATATTCTCTCCAGTTATCACCACACTTCTGCAGGTGTAAGGTTCTATCTCCCCCATCTGCAGCACTTATGACCACACTTGGTCTTTATTATAAATTTCTTTATGAACCTGATACAGTACTGTTAATGGATTAAATGTTTTGTGGGAACAATTTAGCTACAGTTCTGCCAAAGGAATGATTAACACACCATGCAAGCCAACTAATATTAAAGTTATAAATATTTATTAAAAGCAGAAGTTTTTATCATATGGGATGTTATTTTAGAAGAATGGGTGGTGTGGTAGTTATGTTATGGTTGAGTAACATGGTACAAGAGGGCAAGTAGTTGCTGAGCAAGTAGGCCAATTTCAATTTCTAGCAAACTGGCAGATACAGCAGAAGTGCACACTTTCTGCATGGATTCTAATGGCTAGAGAGTTACTGGCCACCATTCACTAATGACTAGGGGAAGTTAGCTCAGAGCATCTTTGATGTGCTTTGATGGCAACGAAAATGTTGCCCCCTTCAAAAGTTAAGCTTGTCTACAGCATTTCTTTTTTAATTAACTATGGAAGGGGGAGATTCTGAATAGCAAGTACTGCCACTGGCTTATGGCAAAAGATTCTGTAGCAATAGAACTATAAGCCACACTTTCTCCCCCCCCCCTTCCTCCCAACTGTTCAGTGTCAAAAGGGAGGGGGGGTGTCCATTTAATGTACCACTTACATTTTAGTGTGGGCTTCATCCACTATTCTGATGTTAGCTGGAACATTTGTGCCAGCTGCTGGTTTGAAAGGGAGGCATACCATGTGCCAATTCAGGAAGCTTTCCACATTCCTCACTGCATGTCAGCTCAGGACCTAGGAACAATAACATGGCTGAAAAAGCAGCACAAATACAATTCGGTCGACAAACAGCGTCATTTAAAAAAAAACAGACATTAGTTGACAATAGAGGGGTAAGGTAGGTACAGGGAATTTATTAGGTATAGCTTCGTTTTTATCTTAAACTGGTTGAGAGAGGTACAGTCTTTAACATGGTTGGGAAGGTCATTCCACATTCTGGGTCCCTTGATTTGAAGAGCATTTCTAGTTTGATTGTACGTACTCGTTGTACGTACGTTGAAGTCGTACTCTAGGAATATCAAAACTGTATTTATTTCTGGTGTGGTGCTCATGGGTTCTGTTACAACCTTCTATGAAGCTTTTGAGGTCAGGATTGGCATTACAGTTCAGCGTTTTATATATGTATAATACACATGAGAGAATGTGCAGTGACTTAATATCTAACATATTCAGAGATTTGAGTAGGGGTACCGAGTGATGTCTGGGGCCAGAGTTGGATATTGTCCTAATAGCAGCTTTGTGTTGAGTAATTAGAGGACGTAAATGATTTTGGGTAGTAGAACCCCAAGCACAAATACCATAGTTGAGATATGGATAGATGAGGGAGTAATAGAGTCACCAGGCCCGCAGGGCGGGGTACATAATATCTGATCTTAGAAAGAATGCCAACAGTTTTTGAAACTTTTTTTGATATATTTAGAATGTGTCCCTGGAAATTCAGCTTGTGGTCAATGAGAATGCCAAGAAATTTGCCATCTAATTTGTTACAAATTTGGGTATTGTTTATTTTGAGATTTATTTGATTAGAGGATTTATTGCCAAACAGAATATAGAAAGTTTTGTCAATGTTAATGGTGAGTTTGTTGGCAGTTAGCTAAAGATGGACTTTATTTAGCTCAGTATTTACTGTGGCATTTAGAGCAAGGGGGTCAGGACTGGAGTACATGAAGGTTGTGTCGTCAGCAAATAGAATTGGTTTGAGGTGTTGGGAGGCATTTGGAAGGTCATTAATGTAGATGAGAAAGAGGAGAGGGCCAAGTATGCTGCCCTGAGGAACACCAATGTTGATGGGTAGGGTGGGAGAAATTGAATTATTCACAGAAACATACTGGAGCCTGAACTGTGTGACTCACTATAGATGTAAAGTGCCTTGTATAGTGACTGTTGTGAGCTTCTTGTTGAATCACTTGTGACACAAAAGATTACTGATGTGTGTACTTGTGTGGGTGATTAAATATGTATTTGTATACTTATATATATATATATATATATATATATATATATATATATATATATATATATATATATATATATATATATATATATATATATCCTGCTTAGGTATATGTATATATATATATATATATATATATATATATATATATATATATATATATATATATATATATATATATATATATATATATATATATATAATAATAATAATAATAATTTTTATTTAGGCAAAGGTACATACATAAAGAGATTTTACAAAGTTTGTTGGCTTTATAGATAGAGCTAGTACATACAATGCCTAATATATATATATATATATATATATATATATATATATATATATATATATATATATATATATATATATATATATATATGTCGTACCTAGTAGCCAGAACGCACGTCTCAGCCTACTATGCAAGGCCCGATTTGCCTAATAAGCCAAGTTTTCAGGAATTAATTCTTTTTCGACTACCTAACCTACCTAACCTAACCTAACCTAACTTTTTCGGCTACCTAACCCAACCTAACCTATAAAGATAGGTTAGGTTAGGTTAGGAAGGGTTGGTTAGGTTCGGTCATATATCTAAGTTAATTTTAACTCCAATAATACAAAATTGACCTCATAAATAATGAAATGGGTAGCTTTATCATTTCATAAGAAAAAAATTAGAGAAAATATATTAATTCAGAAAAACTTGGCTTATTAGGCAAATCGGGCCTTGCATAGTAGGCTGAGAAGTGCGTTCTGGCTACTAGGTACGACATATATATATATATATATATATATATATATATATATATATATATATATATATATATATATATATATATATATATATATATATATATATATATATATATATATATATGTACATTTATGTATGAGAATGTGTACATGTATATATAACATTAAAAATTTTGTAACTAGCATCAAAAATTTTTATTTGCTTAGCTAAACGAACTAGAGGGAACCGATTATATATGTGCCTCTGTAATCAGGCTTTACACGAATGTAAAATCAACATCATTTCTATGTACCCTCTTAACCCCCCCAATGTACCTTCTTGTATATAAATATATATATAAATAAAGATTGACAAGAATAATGTAGAATAATAATAATAATAATAATAAGTTGAATAATAATCATAGAGTAAAATAATCCTAATGATAATAACTATAAAATAGCTTAATTATGATTCTATAGTTAGTATTAATGAATTCCAATAAATGACTAATATAAATCAAATTACAATTAAATTTAAAGATAACGGGGTAAGATTATAAATGAATAAGATTTAAAATTATATTGCTCTGAAAACTGTATCAGCATCTAAACAAAATATTTTTTGTTTTTGTTTTTGAATTGGAATTTGGCTACTTTAATTATAAATTCGCTACTTTTAGACCATCAGCTCGTTACTTTGAACAATTCGGATGTGGCAACTGTGGAGAGAGAGAGAGTGAGAGTAGCGCCTCTCGTGCTGGACTCAACCAGTGAAGTTTCCACCGTGGACGATGGCTGGTGTGAACGGCGTGCGGACAGAGTTGTCAAGGAAGCGGGTGAGAGCGGAGCCATGCAACAAAGTGACAGTGGTCCTTGGAGCTCAATGGGGCGACGAGGGTAAAGGCAAGATGGTGGACATGCTGGCGGGGTCATCAGACGTGGTGTGCAGGTGTCAGGTCAGTTAATATATACAGCCGGGCCGGTGCCACTGATGCAATGCTCGGCCCGCACAACATCCACTATTCCTCCCTTCCCTTACCTTACTACTCCCTTCCCTCACCTTGTTATTACTACCTGTGTGTTGTTTACCTTATTCACATGCATGTTGCCAGTGTCATATTTGAGCAATGATCTTTCATCTTGCCTGTATATAACTTTTCACTAATCCTGCTTAGGTATTTTGTGTAATTATAAATTCAAGGCCAAGCAGCAGTCGCCAGGTGCTGTGGACTATATACTGGCTTCTGGTTTTTTCATATTAGTATACTAATAAATATCAGTTGTCTGAACCTAATCCTTTAGCAGTTAGATTCAAATTATAGTGCAGAGGTTACAAAATAAAGTGCATTTGAATTTATACAATACAAATGCTTTCTAAAATTTTATACATATACGATTATTGAATTAGATTTACTACTTTTTAATTTCAAGTAAGAATTGTTGAACTTTTCTATGACTTTGAAAATATTACAGTATATATATTACCTGATTTACCTGAGGCCCACTAACTAGTGGCCTCGATGAGGACAGGAAGCCGATGACTTGTGAAGGGTCCCCCCCCATTTGCCTTGATCTTTTCCATGTATATTTTGAAATTCAGCATATTTACCACAGTTTTGGTAGGTATCTTTGGCAGGTAGGCAGTTCCATGGGTTAATAACTCTGTGAGTGAAAAAGCATATCTTGTTCTGACCTACATTTTGGCTTGTTGAGCTTGATACTGTTGCTCCTTGTTTGTTACAGCTGAGGCACTCAATTTTTCTCCTCTTTCTTTCTCTCCCCCTCTTTCTTTCTTTCTCTCCCCCTCTTTCTTTCTTTCTCTCCCCCTCTTTCTTTCTTTCTCTCTCCCCTCTTTCTTTCTTTCTCTCCCCCTCTTTCTTTCTTTCTCTCTCCCCCTCTTTCTTTCTTTCTCTCTCCCCCTCTTTCTTTCTTTCTCTCTCCCCCTCTTTCTTTCTTTCTCTCTCCCCCTCTTTCTTTCTTTCTCTCTCCCCCTCTTTCTTTCTTTCTCTCTCCCCCTCTTTCTTTCTTTCTCTCTCCCCCTCTTTCTTTCTTTCTCTCCCCCTCTTTCTTTCTTTCTCTCCCCCTCTTTCTTTCTTTCTCTCCCCCTCTTTCTTTCTTTCTCTCTCCCTCTCTCTTTCTTTCTTTCTTTCTCTCTCCCTCTTTCTTTCTTTCTTTCTCTCTCCCTCTCTTTCTTTCTTTCTTTCTTTCTCTCTCCCTCTCTTTCTTTCTTTCTTTCTTTCTTTCTCTCTCCCTCTCTTTCTTTCTTTCTTTCTCTCTCCCTCTCTTTCTTTCTTTCTTTCTTTCTTTTTCTCTCTCCCTCTCTTTCTTTCTTTCTTTTTCTCTCTTCCCTCACTTTCTTTCTTTGATAGCAGATTTTTGCTGGGTGATGATGGACTTGAGGTGGTTTGCAGTGGTTGAACCCCATGCACAGATACCATAATTAAGATAGGGATAGATTAGAGCATAATATAGAGATATGAGAGCAGAGTTAGGTACACAATATCTGATTTTGGAGAGTATACCAACTGTTTTAGAGACTTTCTTAGTTATGTGTTGTATGTGGGTGCTGAAGTTGAGTCTCTTGTCTAGGAATAGGCCAAGAAACTTTCCATAATTTTTATTGCTAATGTTTACATTGTCTATCTGAAGCTGAATTGCATTTGTAGATTTGCTTCCAAATAAGATATAGTAGGTCTTTTCTATGTTAAGTGTTAGTTTGTTGGTTGACATCCATAAGTGGACTTTTTTTAGTTCATTATTAACAACATTATTTAGTGTGTGTGGGTTGGGGTTAGAGTAGATGAGGGTAGTATCATCAGCAAACAAAATAGGTTTCAGAATGTTAGAGACATTAGGCAGATCATTGATGTATATAAGAAATAGGAGAGGTCCCAAGATGCTGCTCTGTGGCACTCCAACAGTTATTGGTAGAGTAGGAGAGGTTATATTATTGATGGCTACACATTGGTGTCTATCACTAAGATAGAACTGGATATAGTCCAGTGCATGGCCTCGGGTTCCATAATGATGGAGTTTACATAAGAGGTAATTGTGATTAACAGTATCAAAGACCTTTCTCAGGTCAAGGAAGAGTCTAATCGGAAATGCATTTTTGCCAAGGGCTGAGTAAATTATATGAAGGAGACTAATAATTGCATTGTTGGTACTCTTTTGGGAGCGGAAGCCAAACTGACAGGGGCTAAGAATGTCGAATTTTACGAGATAGGAGTAGTGCTGTTTGTAGATAATTTTTTCAAATATTTTTGATAGTATGGGTAGGTTTGATATTGGTCTGTAATTGTTTGTCTGTCGGATTACCTCCTTTATGAACAGGCGTTACTCTTGCTTTTTTAAGGATATCAGGGAAGGTATGACACTAAAGGGATTTGTTGAACAGCAGAGCTATAGGTGGCGCAAGGCCATGGGAGGCGCTCTTGTATACAATGGATGGGAATTCACTGATGTTCCCAGCATTGGTTTTTAGTGAGTGTATGATGGACACAACATCTGTCGGGCTGACTGATGAAAGGAGAAGAGAGTTTGGATAGCTGCCTGAGAGGTATGTGTTGTGTCTGAGTCTGTGGGATTTTACTGGCAAGGTTAGCACCAACCAATGAAAAGAAGCTATTAAATTCATTTGCCATTTCTAAATCAGTTGGTGTAAGGCCATCCTTAGTGTGTTACCTGGTTGTGGGAGTGTTTAGTTCCTTGGATATTAGAGATGGTATTCCATGTGCTTTTCATGTTGCCTTTTGCTTCTTTGAATCTAGTCTCATAATATGAAAGTTTAGCTTTTCTTATGATACTGGTAAGCACTGATGAGTACCTTTTAACTACTTCCTTTGTAACTAGGCCAATCCTAAATTTCTTTTCATATTCATGTTTTTGAAAAGTAATTGGCTGGATATTTATTCATTTAAATATTTACAAGAAAATATATTGGGCTTTAACACAAGGCACATTATAGTGTCATCGTACAGCGAGTGAGTATTCAGTTATTACTTGACATGGGTTAGTAAGGGTGATCAGTGGAGGGAGGTATGGGTAGAGTCACCCACCTCCTGCTTTTGTGTGGCCATATGCCTGACTGCCCATCCAAATCTGCCTGCCATCCAGCTTGCCCAGTGGCTGCCCACCCACCTGCCTGCCAACCATCAAGCCCATCTGCCTGCCATCCAGCCTGACCACCCACCCACCCACCTGCCTGCCCACCCACCCACCTGCCTGCCCACCCACCCACCTGCCTGCCCACCCACCCACCTGCCTGCCAACCACCCACCTGCCTGCCCACCCACCCACCTGCCTGCCCACCACCCACCTGCCTGCCAACCACCCACCTGCCTGCCAACCACCCACCTGCCTGCCAACCACCCACCTGCCTGCCAACCACCCACCTGCCTGCCAACCACCCACCTGCCTGCCAACCACCCACCTGCCTGCCAACCACCCACCTGCCTGCCAACCACCACGCCAATCTGCCTGCCATCCACCCATCCAGAACCTGCCTGAACCTGACCTGCCTGCTCGCCTGCCGACCCAACTATCCACCTTCCCGCCCACCCACTCACCTGCCAACCACCAAGCCAGGCTTGGGAGTAGAACTCCCAGAACCCCATCAAGCAGGTATCTGCCAGCCATCCACCCATCCAGGTCGCCCATTCACCCACCTGTCTGCCCGCCACTTGCCCTGTCCACCTACCAGTCAGGCAGCTAACCATCCACCCAGTTCCCCACGCTATAGTGTGTGGAAATTCAAATTATGTTGTGGTACAAACATTTTTGGAAATGTCCACTTTTGGACTTCCGTGGTGAAATGTCCTTTGATCCGGTAGACCGGCTCATCCATCCCAGGGGCCTTCCGATATAATCCAGACTGGCGAGCTGGCATTCAGTTGGCATTCTTTCTAAAATCAAATATTAAGTACTTTGCCCTGCCCTGGTAACGCTTTCTTACTCACTAGTCTATCCTTATCTCAATTATGGTATCTGTGCTTGGGGTTCTACTACCCAAAATTATGTGTCCTCTAATTACTCAACACAAATCTGCTATAGAACAATAACCAACACTGGCCCCAGACAGCACTCGGCCCTATTACTTAAATCTTTGAATGTTATTGTCACTGTTATTAAGTCCTCTCAAGTGTGCTTTTATATATACAGTATATAAAACTAAACTGTAAGGCCAATCCTGACCTTAAACACATCCTAGAAGGTTGTAACAAAGCCCATGGGCACCTCACTAGAAACAAATACCTATTTGATATCTCAAGAGTGCGACTTAACTAGAAATGCTCTGCAAATTAAGGGACCCAGAAAGTGGAATGACCATCCCAATCATGTCAAAGACTGTACCCCTCTCAACCCGTTTAAGAGAAAAACTAAGTACTGTACAGTACTACGTAATAACCTCCATGTAACCTACCTGACCTAAATGTCAACCTATGTCTTGCTATTTTCAAACAATATTGATTTTTGACCAACTTTTTTAATTGCTGATATCTGCCATGTATAAATTTAAAGAAAATTGTAGTCTTCTGATTATTTGGTTAAAATTACTTCTGCTGTTCTGTTGTAATTTCTGCTGTACCATCCATCATGTAATTATTTTCATTATTTTTTTTTCCTTTTTCAATTTAATTTATGCTTTTGATATTGATTAGTTTTAGGTTTCCATCTAAGTGTTTTTCCCACATCTTTGTTGAAAAGCTGTGTGTATTAATTTAGGCATCTTGTGTATTAGTTCTATCTAGAAATCCAACATGGTTTGTAACTCATTTTGAATGTGTGTACTTTTACCTGAATAAACATTATCTTATCTACTTTGTTTCTTGGTGTTCCAATACTACTGATTATTTTTTTCAAGTTAAGAAATACTGTATTATATGCTGTATTGTTACAGGGCGGCAATAATGCTGGTCACACAGTTGTGATTGGAGAAGCTGAGTATGACTTCCATATTCTCCCATCTGGTATTATCAACACTTCTGCTGTGTCTGTCATTGGTAAATATAAAAATACACTACTGTAGTAATTATGTTAGTTGAAAATATTGTTGTGCAATAGAGTATAGTGTTTATATTTTTTGTGCTATCCCTGGTATGAATAAGGTGCCAATATATTAAGGGAATGTGTTATTGAAATTAGCATAATCTGGTCTGACTGGTCCAGTGGTCCAGTCACATAATTGGTCTATTAACAAAGTCACCACTAGAAAGCTAGACAAGGCTGATTTATAAATGGGATGATGTATAAACACTACATGGGACAGTGTGTGAACATCAGAGGTCCATGGTTGTTCAACATCCTCCCAGCGAGTAAAAGAAATTTTGCCAGAACAACCGTGGACATCTTCAAGAGAAAACTAGATTATTTTCTCCAAGGAGTGCCAAACCAACCGGGCTGTAGTGGATATGTGGGCCTGCGGGCCGCTCCAAGCAACAGCCTAATGGACCAAACTCTCACCAGTCAAGCCTGGCCTTTGGCCAGGCTTGGGGGAGTCGAACAACTCCCAGAACCCCATCAAGCAGGTATCAAGCAGATGTGATCTTGGGTTTATCAGTAGTAACCTCAAATTATTGAGATAGATCATACCACATTAATTTAGATTTTGAAGGTACGGTAACCAAATTGTTAGGATGTGAGAAATTTTTATACATTATTGTTGGTGACTGAAACAGTAGCAATTATAAATTTGGCTTCTCAGGGAAGAGGGCTGAACCAGTAAATTTGTCTGGTGTCAATGAGCGAGACTGTAAGGCAATCTCATTTGGCTAGGCATTTGTGAACTAATTGGGATTTGGGGTTTTTATAACCAGCTATATTTGCTCTCAAGATATGTAGGAGTGTGGTTATTTCATCAGTAAAGATTTAAAAACCGATTGCTATTGCAGGAAATGGTGTTGTAGTGCACCTCGGACAAATGTTTGAGGAGATAGAGAAGAATGAAGCTAAAGGGCTAAAAGATTGGCAGAAACGACTTATCATATCTGATAGGTCCCATATTGTATTTGATTTCCACCAAGTAAGTTTAATATTTATGTTCATTGTTTTATTGTACATATTACAATTACATTTTCTGTTTCATTCCATTCTCTAGTAAGAATGATAGTCCAGCTTCTTGTGCCCTTTGTGTATACACAGTTAATTTAACTGACCAGTTATTTTAAGCTGCTAAACTGTTCACTGCCTTGAATTCTCACAAAATGCCTACATTGAATGCAAAAAGAAAAACTACATTTGATACGATATATAACTACTACACTACTGTGGATAGTAACAATTCATTCACCTGAGCACTGGAAGCCTTAAACACCCGACCTCCAGCACTGATGTGTCGGGCACAGATCATCAAATTTTCTTGTGCTAGATGGCAATCTGAGGAATGCTTAACTTTCCAATGGGTAGCAGTTAGCTGCCTTGGAATCCTTCCCTTTTTATCCTTTTCATGTCTAGCTCCGTAGCGTTGTTGATAAGAGACAATTTCCAGGCAGGAAGTTGGGTGTTCTAGGCTCCTAGTTCCCAGGCGAATGAAATGTATATATATAGTGTATATGTATGTACAGTATATGACGATGTCGGACCACGAAGGAAAGATCAAGATGGGAGATTCCTTAAGTGCTTTTGTATTTAATAAGGATCCTTCTGAAGATGTATTATTAAATACGAAAGAACTTGAGGAACCTCCTGTCTTAAACCTTCCTTCATGGTCTGGCATTGTCACATTGTTCTTCACGTGTTAATTTCTTTGTGATTTACACACACACACTCGGTATAGATATACAGTATGTATGTGTATTAACCTAGTTGTATTCACTTAGTTGTGCTTGCAGGGGTTGAGCTCTGCTGATTCGGCCTGCCTCTCGACTGTCAATCAATCAACTGTCACAAACTACTAACTAATTTATATTTCTCTGTCTCACTCTCTGTCTCTCTCTGCCCTTTAAGGGTGGAGTGAAAAACATGATGGAAGTGCTTAGAAATGCCAGGAAATTGCAGAGTGATGAGGTTGGCAAACTTTGGTCAATAAGACAAGACCTCTCTAAGGAGGACAGAGAAAAGCTGAAAATGAACCACATTGAAGCAAAACGTCTAAATGGGGATAGAAATGAAGACAGAAATTCTTTTTTCTACAAAGTGTCAGTGACTGGAAAGCTTGTGAAATGGTACATAAAACAAGGCAACAAAATCATTAGTGGAAGGGGGAGTAAAGAGCAAAGAGAAAGGGAACATGTTCCTGAAAGTTGTATATACCAACATAAATGGCGTGAGGTCAAAAACTTTGGAGTTGCAAGATATAATTCAGCTATAGGTTCCAGATACAGTATTGTCACATTATCAGAGAAGAAACTTGAAGGAAATATATTAAATGAAGTCGTATTCCCAAGGGGTTATTCAGTTTGGAGACGGGACGGGAAAACCAGGAAGGGAGGAGTGGCGGCTGTGCTGGTGAAAACACCTGAAGGTAAGAGTTAATATTTGTAAACCCTCGAGATATTGACATAATGGCATTGCAAGTCTGGAATCAGGATAAGCTGATAATTTTAAATGCCTACAGCCCACCAGCAAGCAACACATGGACAATGGAAGAACTGGATGACAAACAAGAGGGCCTCATAATGGTCATAAGAAATATTATTGTACAGGCAGATAGAGAAATCACGACTGTTGATGCTGGGGGACTTCAACTTTAAAGCAATAGACTGGGAGGCCTATGAAGCAAGAACGGAGGACTTGTGAACCTCATTCTGGAGACATTCTTGTATGAACACATCAAGCAGAAAGAGTGATCACATTCTGTTAGACATTAAATATGCTTTAAGATATCAAATAGAAGAAAATGGGGACATTGGAACAGTTGATAAACTCAATTTCAAGAGAGGCCACTATGGGGAACTTAGAAAATTTTTTAATGAGTGTAATTGGACAGACTTGTTGCTAGGATCAGCTATGGATAACTCCGGGGAGCCTCCGGGATTCGTCCAGAAAATGGCATTTCATTACATTCAACGCTGGTTTTTCAGCACCATTGTTTCCTTAGCTTGAATCTGTGTCCTCTTGTTCGTGATGTTTCAGGAATTCCTCTTTGTCAATTTGGCCAATTCCTGTTAGAATTTTGTATGTGATGATCATATCACTACTTTTTCTTCTGTCTTCTAGTTTTGGCATGTTTAATCTACTACATGAGACTACATGTGTAGTCTGCCTCGTAACTCTTCTTTTTCAATTCCAGAAGCCATTTTGTAGCATGCCTTTGCACCTTTTCCAGTATATTTATGTGCTTCTTGAGATATGGGCACCATACTACTGCTGCATACTCCAACTTTGGTCTCGCAAGTCATGAACGTACACCATAGTACAAACATTGATGTTCTAAGCAATTAGATAATAGAACTTTGTATTATTCTCTTTATACAGTCCAAAAATAAGATGAAAAACAAACTTAAATATTCCTAGGCCTAGTATAGCGCACATACGTACTATATTAGGGCTCAGATAATGGTTAGGCCTAGGAAGGTTAGGTTAGGTTAGGTTATAGCAACATAAGTAGAAAATCATTTTCTGGTTTGTCCAAATTCAATAGTACCGGTTTTGACTTTATAATTGTGTTGTACTTTGGTATATGTACTATTGTCCTCACCCTTCCTAAAAGTACTACCAAAACAGGAGGATGGGTTAGAAAGCAGTCTATTATTTTGTCTTTTTCAGAATGTAGATGGCTTGCAAGAGCAGGAACGTTCTAAGGATTCTTCTGGAACTAAAACTTTGGGCACTACCAAGAAAGGTATTGGCCCATGCTACTCCAGTAAGGCTGGGAGACACGGTCTTCGTATGGCAGATCTTCTTGGAGACTTCAGTGTATTTGAGCAAAGATTGAGAGATTTAGTTGATTCACACCAAAGAATGTTTCCTGGTAAGTTCATTACAGTATTTTTATTACAGTATGCTGCAATGGTATTACACAACCACATTAATATTTGTTTTTCCAAGGGCTGTTACTCTGCTTTTGAACTTTAAGCCTTATCTATACAATGTGAATATGCTTGAATGAACTATATGGGATGAGGCTCATTCATTGCTTGAGGAATTTCATTTGACCTGTCAGACCCCTAGCAAATCTCGGTTGAAGAAAAAGGCATTAAATGTAATGAAAGGCCAGTTTCTGGGTGAGCCCTCTTGGCTCCCTGAAGCTATCAACTCTGATAGTGCCATACTATTAAGTGCCATCAGTCATAGAGTTGTATTGGCCTACTGGGGATCATGAGTCAAAACTTGGCTCGTCTCAAGGAAGCAGTGGCACATACGGTAAAATTACTATGAATTTATTAATGCCTGCCTTAAATTGGGAAGCACCAAGAAAGTCAATGAAACAAAACAGACCACTGATGATTATAAGTGAGACTGCAGCCTCAAGAGCCACCAAAAGAACTCTCCCAACAATGTAAACAAATGATAAATTCACAAAACAAGCACGAGCTCATTTTGTCCTACCTCCCCCTCATTTGGGATAAGGAGGGAGGCACCCCAGGGTCAGCTGGCTACACTACCACCAGTTCTATGAAGATGGAAACACCTCAAATGCCCTGAGGGAAGGAGGGTGTCAGAAAGCTTGCAAAGCTTGCCCAATGGCGTTTCATTATATTCAGTGCTGGTTTTCTGGGGAAAGATCCCCTTATGGCTCCCTGAAGCAAACACCAAGAAAAGGAACAAACAGGCACACACCAGGGAGGATGAAGCACTGCAGGGAAAAAACAAAACAAAAAAAAAAGCAAAACTTATGGCTGGGGGGGGAAAAAACCCAGACCAAACAAAGGCGCCGGGGACGAAGCACAGACAAGACAAAGAGCTGCCAAAATGGAAGTCAACCCCTAAAATCTTGGTGCCCGAAAGCAGACCAGGATATAAGAAAGGACAGCCAAAGGAGTGGCACAACCATAAACATGGGCACGAGGACAGGCCACAGGCTGGATAGACGGAGCAACCCAGTGGGTCCAATGAGACAAGACCCAAGGCCTCACAAAGGTGCTGGGACCTGGGCACAGCAATAGACTAAGTTGCTTGGAACCTTGGAAGAGCCCCAAAACTTCCGTGCCCAAAGAGTAGCCCAGAACACGGGTGCAAGGCCAGCTGAGAAGCAGCAAAGAAGCAAACATCAAAAGCAAGGGGAAAGACCGCAGGGGTGGCGAGACATATTGACATTGCGGACAATCAGAGAAAATGAACCCTGGAAAAGGGGAGATCAAGGCAATAGAAAAAACAGCCAAAGAAGCCATTAAGGCAGAACCGGCGGCATGAGGCAATGGCTAAACCACTACTGAACACAACAAAAGAGACAGCCTTGGCTGAGCCAACTAAACATCAAGGACCAAGTAACCCCTTGTGAAAGTCAACCAACTCTAACTCGACAGAAAAGGAGCCGACAGCAAATGAACAAGCCAACCCCCAGAACTGAAGAAAAGCCCCAACTCTGGAGGAGAGCAAGAAGCTCGCCCACCCGACAACCAGAAGCAAGAGACCAAAACAGCAGAAAGAAATAAACCCGGACTAAAGGGGACACCAGAAACCAAGCCAGAAGGAAAAGAAAGAACATGGCCAAGAGATGAAAGAGGCTTGGGCGACACAAGAGCAGGCTGGGGGTGCACAAGGCAACCAGTGAAACAGCCGAGGGAGTATGAACCCGTATGAAGACTGGCTAGCTGATGACGTCATTGACCATTAACGATGCCTGTGCATGGGTCACTGGGGTAACGAAATTTGGGTATGCTAGGAGCCGACCTTTTAATTCCCAGACAAGTTGAAGACTGGCTTGATGATGATGTCATTGACCATTAGCGATGCCTGTGCAAGGGTCACTGGGGTAACGAAACTCGACTATGACAGGGATCGACCGTTTAAACCCCTTGAACAAAATTTTCAGTGGAGAGGAGAGAGCCTTTTAGCACTCCTTTTAGGAAAATTACATATTTTCAAAGGACAAAGATGATAAATGTTACAAAAAATTAAAACATCTCTGACATCGTCCGCCCGGCTGGGAAAAAAATTGAAAATACCCCTGCACCAATGACCGACCCAGGAAAAAATACGAGAACCCCCTATGCCAATGACACACCCAGGAAAAAATGAAAACGGTCGGTCATTGTCATAACTCCCACTACTGGTTGGATAGGGTTGTAAAACCCTGGTTTGGGCCTCGGAGAGGCTGCAAAATCCAGTAAGTTCAGTAAACTTCGGTTTCAACTCCTTTTACCATGTCATAGCTCAGTCGATTAAGGCAGCGTCTGGGATGCTCTCGTACGCAGGTTCGAATCCTCGTCACGGCCCTTGTGGATTTGTTCAATGGGGACTTTTATGAAAGTGGTGGACTTCCTCCCATTTTTTAGGTAAATTTATGATTATTAAATAATTTTAGGCACCTTGTACTATACAGGTACAGTGGTACCTTGGAATGCGAGTGTCCCTGTATGCGAGTTTTTCGGAAGACGAGCAGGATTTACTCCAAAAATATGTCTCGGAAGGCGAGGGTTACCTCGGGACGCGAGTTTGTTGATACGTGTATAGGCCGACTGGCGCGTGGTGGCATGGCGATCGCGCCTCAGTTTACCAGTGTCTCGTGTCCAGTGACTATCCCACCTGAATTCTTCACAAGGATTTACAGTTTTTTATCGGTTTTTTGGCCATTTGAGCATAAAAGTTGTCATTATATATCTTGCCATGGGTCTCAAGAAAGCCATTGGTAAGGTTCAACCTAAGAAAATAGCTGTGAGTAGAGGCAGTAGAGGATGTCCCTTCTTGATTAAGAAAATGTGTGAAGTATGGGAAGAACTGCAAAGTTTTGTTGAAAAAACTCGCCCAGATAAAGCTGTAGCAGGCCGTTGCATTGACCTTTTAAATGATAATATGATGTCTTACTACAGACAAGTGTTAAAATGTAGGGAAAAACAAGTGTCATTAGACAAATTCTTAGTAAAAGAAGCAAGTCCTAGTGGTATGCAGGCAAAATGTGCCAGAGTGTGCATACCAGTGAAGTCCTCACTGCCTGATGTGATAATGGAAGGGGACTCCCCTTCCAAACAGTAACTCCTCTCTTCCTCCCACCTCCTCACCATCTTCCATACGCCTACAGCATTCAACAGCAAGGTAAGTAATAACTTGAACATAGTTTTGTAGGTTTATTTAGATGAATTAGGTATAAAAATTTAGTTTGATGTGGGGTTTTTGGGGTAGTCAGGAACGGATTAATTCATTTCCCTTTATTTCTTATGGGGAAATTAGCTTCGGAATGCGAGTTTTCGGAATACGAGGCGTCTCCAGGAACCAATTAAACTCTTAAACTGAGGTATGCCTGTATTATATTTTATTGAATAAATGATGAAATAGTTTCTCATCAGAGCTGCAGGTAGATGTTGAAGAGGAAGTCAGGAAGTACAAAATTTATGCTGAGCGAATGCGTCCATTGGTAGCCAATGCACTTGCTTACATTCACAAGTGTCTTAAGGAAAACAAGAAAGTGCTGGTTGAGGGAGCTAATGCTGCGATGCTGGATATTGACTTCGGTAAGCTTTGTTTTAGATACAGTACTTAAGAAAAGGAATATAATTTTTATTTTGTTTAAATAAATTACACAGTATTGCTTTGTCTTTAAGGATTCAGGTATCTAGTATCTCATTGCAGCTCTTGTGCCCTTTTATTATTGTTTGATTTTAGTCTATGCCATATTAACATAATTGTTAATGATGTAAGCAATTAATATACAAATGATAGGTTACTTTTAATGTATAAAAATAATTTTACCTTGATCAATTACTATTAAATGGATGTATTTGACAGGTACTTATCCATATGTCACCTCCAGTAATTGCAGCGTTGGAGGGGTATGTACGGGACTAGGCATTGCTCCTCAGTACATTGGTGAAGTCTATGGGGTAGTGAAGGCCTATACTACCAGAGTGGGTGTTGGACCTTTTCCCACTGAACTAGATGATGTAAGTAAATAGCACCTTGAGTTTAATGTGCTTGTTATATGAAAGTTTTTCTAACCCCTTGTGGCTTCCTAAAGGTACCTCTGAGATGGCCCCTAACTACTGTATTGCATCAGCTATGGAGTTCAGTTCAGCCTACTGGGTACCAGTAGGCCAAACGAAGCCCAGAACTGAGCACGTCCTCGGAGCCACTCCACTCGGAGCCAGAGGAACTCCACGAAGGCCAGAAACCACACCACAGGCCAAGTGCGAGAGTGCCCAAAAATCCTCCACCATGAGGGCTGTCGAAAACAAAGGCACTTGAGGCTACAGCTGCACCAAGCCCACATCCAGAGAAAGAGCAGGAGCCAAAAGGCAGTCATTGAGCAGCACAAAAGAAGCGTTGTCCAAAACACCTAACACATGGTCACCTCCTCACTCCACTCGAGTATACAGGAATGACAGAAACCACACCAAGCCTTGAAGGAAAGATAGGGTTGTCTGCCAGCTAGGATGACTCCAGGACTTCATAACACACCCAAAAAGGAGAAGACCCAAACTCAAAGGGGTAGGATCCATCAAAGAGGCAAACTCTGTCGCGCAGGAGGTACTTGAAGACATCATGAGCTACCGATGGAGGAACTGTAGAGGAAGGAAACATCTGGAGGGATGGATTCAATGGACCTAGCAGTATGTAGAAATAAATCTTGTGGGATGGGGGGTAGTTTTCAAATAAAAATCATAGGGGGGGGGGGTACAAAAACCTCTTCCCCAATGAAGCAAGTGACTTTCATCCGAAGGGACGAAGACCCACTTGGGGGTACAAGGAAACCCACGGTCCCCAATCTGACTCCCATTATGCCCTGTAAAACAACCACGAAGGATCCAGGGCAAAGCTCATATCCACACCCACCATCTGGGATAGAAAAGCGGAGTCCAAGGGAGGAGAATCGGAAAGAGGAAGGCCCCAAAACCACCACCACCTGAATCGGCTGCCCCAGGAAGTGGCCGAGCGAAAGCCCATGCTAAATTCTACCCTGGCCCAGAAACCCTCAGCCGTTTCGGGACCAGAAGTAGTGAGAGGGGGAGGGTAAAGCTTCGAGGGCCCACTATGCCACCAGCCAACAACCTCTTCCAAACCAGACCAAGATAGCAGGGCAACAAGACCCAACTCACTCAAGGTGAGGGCCAACGCAAGCAGGAAGGACTTCTAAGGGAGTAAACTCCCAAACACACACGAGAAGAAAACTCGGTGTAGAGGCAGTGCTAGAGAGCACTCAAGGAATGGAATCTTGAGCATGTGCAGTTTTAAGCATTCTAAAAGCCAGGCCTATGCTGCACCAGTGTACAAAACAAAGCATACAGGACAAAACTCAGTGAATCACTTGGCAGAAAAGCATTGGGGCCAGCCATAGCTACTGACAACACTGGGATGCTACTGCAAATGTCTGAACTCTGGAAGGTGTTGTATCAGCAGAGAAACTGATGGCTTGAGCCAGTGGATGGCTTGAGTTAATGAACAGTGTGAACTAATGGACAGCATAAGTCCCAGCCTCCCCTCTCTCCCTTCCCAAATGAGTGGGAGGGGTGAGGTGAATGAGCACACACTTGAAAGATTTTCTATCACTTGTTTGTTGTTTGGAGAGTTCATTTGGCGGGTTAAGAGGCTTTGGCCGCTTTGATCCCAGCAGCTTTTGTATTGGTTCACTGACTTTCTGGATGCCTTCCCTGGTGAGGTGGTGGGTTGTCACCTGCTTTATGAACCGTCAAACTTATTTTTAAGTGTGTACGCCAATAAAATAATTTTTTATTTGTGTGTTCATGTTAGGATGTTAATCTATTAGGAAAGGATGGAGCATTAATCATGTAGATTACGTAAAAAAACTTTGAGAGAGTTTGAGGCAGTTTCAGAAAATCCTTTACTGCTCCCTTAATACTTTCTCCGGCCCGGCACGTGCAACCTAGCACACCCCAAGGTGGGCCGAGTGTTTCAAGTCAGCGCACACCTGCACTAAAATGTGTACTCTTTTTTTCAGTTTTCTCACCTCAATTTCCGTGGTACATCGTTTATTCATTTTGGTACCAAATTGTTCAAAATAACTTCTCTAAAGGGATATTCATACAAGGTACAATGGTCTTCTGGCTCATCAAACACCAAAATCGGCCAAGTGTTACCCCCATGAGCACGCACTTGCACTCAAATGTTTATGCTCTTTTCAGTTTTCTCGCCTCAATTTTCATGGTAGGTCATTCATTTTGTTATCAAATTTTTAGCAATAGAATGCTCTAAAGGGATATATACATGTAAGGTCAAAAAGCCCGGTTCGTCACCCGCAGCAAACCCGAAAATCAGCCGAGCGTTAACCGTGAGCGAGCACCCACACTACAATGTGTATGCTCTTTTCAGTTTTCTTACCTCAATTTTCATGGCATGTCGTTCATTTTGGTGACAAATTGTCGTAATAGAATGCTCTAAAGGGATATATGCATATTAGGTCAAATGGCCCAGAGCCACATGCACCACACCCCAAGTTAGGCTGAGCTTTACCCTGTGAGCGCTCACCCACCACTCGCACTCAAATATTTATACTCTTTCCAGTTTTGTCACCTCAATTTTCATGCTACGTCATTCATTCTGGTGTTTGCAATCAAATGGCGCACATTTTAAAACTAGTCCCATAATGATTGGGGGAACAGAAAATGATTTTTAACAAATATTTTCATTTTGGACTCTGTGCGCGTCCTCGCCCAGACTGGGTATACCTGTATTCGTATACGGAGGCATTATGAGTTATCGGTCAGGCAAAGTGTTAAGGGCTTTTTCTAATAATGATTAGGATGAGTAAGTAAATGGTGTGCATAGATTTATTCACATATCTGTACATGATCGATCACAGCACAGGTACTTAGCTGCTAGCTCAAGCATCTATGGTCCAGGGCCCACCTGCACCACAGTGCACAGGGTCAAGGATCGCCTCTGGGAGAACCTAGTTCTCACCACGGCTGAGATATTGGAAAAAGTCTTTGCCTTCGCAAATGTCTCGCCAACTGGCATCCTGGAGATTAGGGAAGGTGTTAACCTACTCTTTTCCAGCAACTTTGACCTGGAAAAGCTATTTGCTGCCACCACCATGACCACCCTACTAGATGCTGGCCTGACCCTCACCTCTACTACGCTACCTGGTGTCATGGAGGGGTGTGACTATGTGTGCTAGGTATATCAATGCATGGATCTCTGACTGCAGTGATGATGACATTCTTGCCAGCATCAACACTGAACTGGGTGCTGACTGCAGTAGCGGCTAAGACCATCACTAACTCCGACAATTACCGCAGACTGACACTGAAGGTGACTTTTAGTGTCAGTGACCTTCTTAGCCACCTTTTGGGGCTAAGAGCCCTAAAGGTGAGTTATTCTATTCATATGATGTACATTGGGTGGGAGTGTTCCAGTACCATTTTTAACACTTTCGCTGCCTTATGCTGCATATTCATCACAGAGCCAAAATTTGGAGTGTGTAATGACACAAACGCTGTCATTAATTAAAAAATTTGTAAAAATTCCATTTATTGTCCGAATACTATGGGACTTGTTTTAAAATGTGCGCCAATGTATTCTCATTCTCTGTATACCCCATGTGACTTCCTGTTCCTGCCATGTGGGTGCCCACCCACGCTGGAGGTTCACTGTTCTCGTGACCTCACTTGTGACTGCCGCGGCCTCCCCTCGAGTCGAAAAGTTCCCCATTCCGGTTATTTTATCTCGGGTATTTGTTGTTACCGGCTTTATAAACCCTGCACATTGACTTCCAGATGGATACTAATCAAGAACAGAGCTAATCCATGACAAAAGCATTCAAAGAAACACACGAGGGAAAAGTTATTGAGTGTTCGTCGAAAGTATAGAAAAGTTACTTGTATGTTCTTACATGGAAGTACATGTATCCCTTTACAGCGTTCTATTGCAAACAATTTGATACCAAACTGAACGACGTAGCCCGAAAATTGAGGCGAGAAAGCTGAAAAGAGTGTAAACGTTGGAGTGAGGTTGTGTGCTCATGGACAACACTCGGCTGACCTTGCAATGTGCATTCCAGTGAAAGTGTTAGTTGTTGGCTACTTGCCAGGCTTGTCAAAGGCACAAGAGGACAGCAAGACTAGGGATGACTGACTGGTAGCGTTTTGTTGAAGAGTTCCCCACTATGTTCCCCACTTCCCCACATCAGTGGGGTGTACTTATAAAATAACAAAATTAAATATTCGTAAACAATTTTGCAGGACACTGGAAAATTACTGCAGTCTCGTGGTGCCGAGTATGGAGTGACTACAGGGAGGCCAAGACGATGTGGCTGGTTAGATGTAGTGCTACTGGCTCACAGTAATATGGTGAATGGTTATACTGCTATTGCTCTTACCAAGTTGGATATATTAGATGAGCTGAGAGGTATGTATTTATTAATTTATGGATGATAATTTTTTATTGAAGATTCTCTTCTATACTACTCAAAATTACTTAATACTGTATAATTTAAGGTTCAGTATGGTAGTTACTGTATTTTGTAATCTGGTTCATAAATTTAAAGTAAGGATGGCTGTTGTTCTCACTGTAAGTATTCAGGGGAGGGGGGGTCTCAATATATGCTGCAATAGGAAATATAAAGTTGTATGCATCTGTGACCATTGTGGAATGATTGGTGCTGAAAAGTTGCACCACTAACGCATATTACAGTACAGGTACTGTACTTCCCTTTCTTGTTCAACTCTTCTCGGGCATCAGAAGTCTTCACTTTTATTTGGTATCCCTTTATTTCTTCAATTAGCTATTGGCTCAATTTATTTTGCATGCATGTTTATACAGTATCCATATTTACTTTGTATAATTAAAGGTTCTTAGTTTCACAAATCATCCATCTTCTGCAACTTGCCATTCTTCACAAAGTTTGTGCTAAATGGCTAGTAATGAGATAAAAGCCTTGTCTTCATTATCTAAATGCAGCATGCCTTTTGTCCAATTGTATACCTCTTGTATCCTTATGGACTTTGCCACTTATGTACTCCAGTACCTCATTACTCAATGTTGGTCTTGTTCTCATCAATTTGACCTTTATTTCATTTCATAAATTTTTCCTTTATTTCCGCTATCCATTGCCCAGCCATGTCGGGTGGATGGTAGAGCGGCGGACTCGCTTCATGCAGGTCGGCGTGCAAACCCCAACTGTTGAAGTGGTTGGGCACCATTCCTTTACCCTGTCCCATCCAAAATCCTTATCCTAACTCCTTCCAAGTGCTATATATAGTCTTAATGGCTTGACACTTTCCTTTATAATTCCCTTCCCTTATGTTATCCATTATCCCATTTGTACATGCACATGATTGGTTAGCAGTCATTTATTATTGCTAACCAATCTCTCCCATATCTTTTTTATGATTCTCTTCTGTCTTTTGGTTAATTATTGTCTTAATTATTGTCACCAGTCTCTGTGGTGTAGTGGTAAGACACTTGCCTGGCGTTCCGTGAGCGCTTTGTCATGGGTTCGTATCCTGGCCGGGGAGGATTTACTGGGCACAAGTCCTTGACTGTAGCCTCTTGTTTAACTCAACAGTAAAATGGGTACTTGGTTGTAACGACGATTCTTCGCGGTGGGGGTCGTATTCCAGGGACCTGCCCGAAACACTATGCGTACTAGTGGCTGTACAAGAATGTAACAACTCTTGTATATATCTCAAAATTATACAAGACTGATTATAATAATCACATGCCTGTCCCTTTTTCCCATACATTTACACGTGTCCCTCACACAATTTGCCTCCTAAATGCCCCTTCCCTCCCCTTAAATACCCCATACCTCCCCCCTAAGTGCCCCATTCCCTCCCCCCTAAATGCCCCATTCCCTCCCCCCTAAATGCCCCCAGATAGAAAACCATACTGTCTGTTATTATATAATTTTTCTCCAGGTGTTCTACCTATTTAGTTTTAATATTTTCCAATATTTTTACTATTACATTTGTCAATGATACATGTCTATAATTGAGGAGGTCTTCCCTGCTGTCACTTTTGTAGATTTGAACTATGTTAGCCTTTTTCCACACATCTGCTAGGACTCCTGTACACATGGATGCATGAAAAATCATTTTGAAGTGGAATGCTGAACTCGTGTGTGCATTCTCTCAGAACCCATGGTGAAACTCCATCTGGGCCAACTGCTTTGTTCTTACTTAGCTCCTTGATCAGTTTTCCACTTTGTCTCTTAGACACCTCTATGTGTTCTGTTGTTCTCTGGAATTCTTATTGTCTGGTTCTCTGAAGATTTCATTTTGCACAAACTTTGGAACTGTTCATTTAATGTTTCAAACATTTTCTTTTCATTTTCTGTGAATGTTTCCCATTTTCAACCTCTGAATATTATCCTTTACCTGCAATTTGCTTTTGATGAATTTACAGAATAGGCCTGGTTCTGTTTTATAGTTGTCTGCTATCTCTCTCTAAATTTCTTTCTGCCTCTTCTCACTGCCATGTACTGTAGTTGTTTCGTGATTCTTTGTATCGCAGGTGTGTTTGAGGGTTTGGCCTTTTCCTATGTTGAATCAATTTTTCTCTTTTGGTCTCTGGCCCTCTTGCAATTTCTGTTGAACCAATCCTGTTTTCTAGTTCTGCATCTCTGTTTTGGTATAAATTTTGTTGTGCCTTTATCATATATTTCACAAAACTTAACATGCATCTCATTAACTTCCTTGCCTAACAACAAGTCTTTACAGTCAAATTCCTTCAAAGAACTTTTCAAGTTCCTTGTGATGTCCTCTCCTGAAATCGGGTTTTTCAACTACAGTACTTCAACTTCCTCATTCTGTTCCAGATTATAATGCATTGGATACTTTATTCCCAAAAGGACATGGTCACTTTCACCCAAGGGAGGAAAGTAGTGAATGTCAAATATCTTTCTCTTTCCTGGTGAATATCAAATCCAGCATGGTGGGAACATCCCCTTCCATCATCATTGTAGCTAGTTTAACTTGATACATGAATGCTTCCAGGATGAGGTTTACAGATCTACAGGTCCAAAAATACTCTGTTCTAGCTTCATATGCCTCCCAGTCTATGGATTTAAAGTTGGAGTCGCTGACTACCAACAGCCGTGATCTATCTTTATCTGCTCTCACTATAAACTCTCATTATTGTTATGAGGCCCTCATTTTTTATTATCCAGCTCCTCCATTGTTCATGTGTTCCATGGTGGTGGACAGTATGCCTTAATGATTATCAGTCATTCATTCAGCTTCAGTCATTATTTAGTTTACCTTTAGGTGTGTTTTTCACCAGTGTGCCAACACCTCCGCCTTTGATGCCTAGTGCATCTTCTTAAGGCATAGCTGTGCCAGCACATTGCTCCAGTCCTGAGAGGGAGAGAGAGAGAGAGAGAGAGAGAGGTAATCAATACATCAAGTATAAATAGCTAAGAGGTGGGGCATGAAGAGCTAGATCTCACTCCCTCATGGTCATTGATAGGTAAGCTCCAAAATTAGCACTACAGTATTACAATCGACACTTTATTTATTGCTTGTGCATTTTAACTTGCTTAAACTAATTAATGTGTATTGGAATTTCAGAGATCAAAATTGGCATTGGATACATTAGAAGAAATGGAGAAAGAATTGAACACTTCCCAGCAAACATGAGTGAACTGGAGGACATAACGGTAATAATATTCCATCAGTTTTTCTGGGAGGGCTTCTAATGGTGGTGTCTTGGTGCTTGCTACCTTGTACCCACTGTACATTTCAATCCATGCCAGACTCTAGTGAGTTACATGTAAGCTAAACCAAAACCAAAATCTACCCCCTCCTCTTAGAAGCACATGGAGCAGGATATCATAAATAACCATAACTAAGAAAAGGCTATCAGAAAGTTGAGGGGGGGGGGGGAGCCTAAACAGTCTACAGCAAGGTAAATAAAAGATCGACAACAAAACATCAAAGTCTTGAAATTAACAAACAACTTAGTAAAGTAATTTTCACTTTAGTTACATCTACACACTACCAGAAGGCTACATACCTTCCTCATTGAATCCTTTGCTCCCAGTTTTGAAACATCTGAGAGTTTTGCAGTCTTGGGATGGTGATACTTTTGGACCTTATCTGGGACCTTATTTGGATCTTACACATACATTTTGAATGTGGAGGTTGGAGAACCTCTGCTTCTCACCTAGGATCTGCTGACTTGTGTTTCTCAGGAAGGCACTATGATCATGGCTTCTTCCCAGTGGGGAGTTATTTTTCTGTTTTATACATCTGGCATGGATTTGGGTTCTGCTCCATTGGTAGAAACACTATGATATGGCCTTAGATGCCATGGAAGACAGACAAAACACTGATGTAATATACACAAATTTCACAAAAGCTTTAGACAAATGTGACCATGGTGTTATTACACACAAAATGCACACAAAAGGAATTACTGGCAAAGTAAGGAGACGAATCTTTACCTTTCTAACAAACGGAAACCCAGTGTTTCCATGTCAACAAAGTAAACCCAGTCAATAGAGTAAAATCTCTGAATCATCCACCCATGAAAAGCTGTCCTCAAAGGTACAGTCCTTGCTCTAGTACCTTTCCTCATCCTCATACCAGACATAGACGAGGATAAAAACTGTAGTACTGTGTCATCCAAACACAATGAAATAACATTAAATTAACATGATGCAACAATGAGAAAATCACAATGTAATTTCATTGTGCATTGGAAGAGATGCATTAGAGGTAGAACTACTGGACCACAACCAGATTGCATGGGGGCAATACATGAAACCCCTGATCGGGCTTCAGTGGAAGCCTCAGGATCTTTAGAGGATTCATTTGAATTCCAGGTTGCATTTCATTTACCCTGTTGTGGTCTAGGGCCTGGGCTTAGGAGTACCAAGTGTGTGAGTTCAAATTCTCATTACTCCTATTGATTTTCTGAGTAGACAGTATAAAGGACACAGCAAACCTCCAATCTATTGTTAATAAAGTCTTTCAGTGGGCCACAGAAAATAACATGTTTAATGAGGATATGTTCCAATTACTGCAATATGTAAAAAAGGAAACATCAAAGCAAATATCACATACAAAACAGTCAAACCACACTATTGAAAGTAAAAAGCAATGCAAAAGATTTACGAGTTATCATGTTGGAAGACCATACTTTTACAGAGCACAACAAAGTTGCTGTCACAACTGCAAGAAAAATGACTGAACCAAAAACCTTCCAAACAAGAGATGTCGTGCCATTGCTAATACGTTTTAAGACATTAGAATATAGTTTCACACTAACAGCCCAGTTCAAAGCTAGAGAAATTGCTGACCTGGAGAGCATGCAAAGATCTTTAACCACTAGAATCCAGTCAATAAAATACGTAAAATTATTGGGACTGCTTAACACTTTTGTCCGGCGGTGACACAGTTTGCGTCCATTAATAATTTTACGGATGTCCGGCCGGGACGCATGTTGCGTCTGTAATTAAAATATTTGTTAAAATTCCATGTATTGTTCGGTTATTATGGGACTAGTTTTAAAATGTGCACCTTTAGAATGAGAACAATTTGATAACAGAATGAACAACATAGCGTTAAAATTGAGGTGAGAAAACTGGAGAGTTTACACATTTTGTGTATAATGCTCACGGGTGACGCTCCGCCGATTTTCGGGTTTGCTGCGGGTTGCACGCTGGGCTTTTTGACCTTATATGCATATATCCCTGTAGGGAATTCTATTGTGAACAATTTGATACCAAAATGAGTGATGTAACACACAAATTGACATGAGAACACTGAAAACAGTATACACATTTTAGTGCAGGTGCTGGTGTGCAGATGTGTGCTCACTTGTGAAAAATGCTCGACTGATTTTAGGGTTTGCTGCGAGTGGCACGCTGGGCTTTTTGACCCTGTATGTATATATACCTTCAGAGAATGCTATTGTGAACAATTTGATACTAGAATGAATGATGTGGCATGAAAATTTAGGTGAGAAAACTGAAGAGTACATACATTTTAGTGGTGGAGTGAGGCAGGGTGCTCACTCACAGTAACACTCGTCCAATTTTCGTGTTTGCTGCGGGTGGTACGCCAAGCTTTTTGACCTTGTATGCATATTTTCCTTTAGGGAATTCTATTGCGAACAATTTGATACCAAAATGAGCAAAGTAACACAAGAACACAAGTTTACTTAGTGAACTGTGAGAACACTGAAAATAGTATATACATTTTAGTGCTGTTGTGCTCTCACAGGTAAAACTCGGCTGATTTTTGGGTTTGGTGCGGATGGCATGTTGGTCTTTTGGACCATGTATGCATATACTCTTGTAGGGAATTCTAGTGCAAACAATTTGATACCAAAATGAACAACATACAACAAAAATTGAGGTGAGAAAACTGGAAAGAGTATACACATTTTAGTGTGGCCGCCTACTCGTGCAAAACGCTTGGCCCACCTTGGGGTAGGCTGGGGTGTGCATGCCGGGAACACTGGAGCCAGAGCACACAACCTTCACCAATAGCATCAGCATCAAGAACTGAGGTGTGGGTAGCCGACGTGATGGGTCTGGGGCTCCCCCTTCCCCCTCCTGGGGAGGGGGGAGCTGCGCAGACAGCGGCGCGGTGACGTGTTACGTCATACTAGTTTGCTCATTTTCTGTTGGGGAATTCTGTCCACTAGTTTGGCTTTTGGTAGAATTTTAACCAGAATAGGGGTTTGTTTTGGGGCGCTTAGCTTTCTGGGTGCCTGATCCGGTCGATGGCAGACATAGAATGCTTCCAACCACACGGGGGTTTCTATAGGCCATTGCTCCCCTTGCCTCTCTGAGGGGGCCTGGTTCTGGCCGTGGTCCCCGGTAGGCCCACAGAACTCCATACACACGACTGATGCCAAAGTCTGACATTAGCATATCAGCCTAGTAAGCTCCGGGGAGCCTCTTATGTCCAGTGGCTAATGGGGTTTACCAAGATGAGCTGGAAGTATTCCATTCTTTTGTTTTCCTAAAGTTGGAAAATAATTCAAAATTTTGTCTGGTTATTTCATTAATTTTCCAAAAACAGACTTAGGCACTTATTTTCCCACATCTAACAATGATTGATCACTCGAGCATTTTGTTGAACACGGTTATTTAACATTGTATAGGTTATGGCTCAGCATTGCTGAGACTGTCAAAGGGAAGGAATGGAAGAGAGAATATTCAAACTTTATTTGTCATAAGATACAATACAATAAAATAACGAAAATAGATGTTTAGATAGATGCCAGCCAGAGTTAACATGTAATGTATTCAAACTATATACTTTATTTAATTATTTAAGTTATCCTGTACATTTTTATTTTACAAGGTTGAATACATCACTATGCCAGGATGGTTGCAAGATACCGCTCAGTGCCGCACCTATGAGGAGCTCCCAGAAAATGCACAAAATTACATTGAAAAGATAGAGGAGCTCATCAATGTACCAGGTGTGTATACAATGGATTTCATATGCTCTTGGATAACTTCATTTTCATTTGAGAGATTAAGTTGGTGTCCCAGGATTAAATGATGATAATGAAAGAATAATTGAAAAAATTAGATGACATGATTACAGTGATGATGTAGTAGATACTTAATTACATTTATAAAGCCACTAATTATAGTGTTTCAGACATACCATAATATTAATGCAAGGGTTTTAATTAGCACATTTTTGGGGTGTCTTTATATAAGACAATCTTAGTTGAAGGTTTTTTGGCTTTCTCATTTGCCCTGTTTTCATTGTTTAGGCCTTCTGTCATCATAAGCCATATATGTTCCTCCTGAACTATAAGGAATTTTTTGTTGGTGCTTTTTCTACAGTTTCCACATCTTCTCTAAGCATCACCTGCTTGTTCCACTTGCTCCTTGGTTGTTCTTTTTCTGCCTGTGGAGCATGTTCTGCATTCATGCAGGCAGTAATTTTAAGCAATCTACTTAATTCAGGATTTTTCCTTTTTCATGTCCCTGTTCTGTGAATGATGGCTTTGTGGTGGTTACCTTTTGCTTGGCTTGGCTTCCTGACTGACCTTCAGTCATTTGTTCCTTGATAGAATCTGGTGAATCAGATACCTTTGATATCGTTTGCCTTGTGCACTTTTATTCCCATATTGGCATCCTTAGTGATATTTAGCGCCTTTTGAATATCCTGCAACTTTGATGGTGCTACAGACAGCCACATGATTTGCGAACTTAAGTTAAACAAAAGTTCCAGAACTGAGAGCAGAACTGGTGACTGAAACAATAGAAGATGACATAGGTGAATAGATATTGATGAAGAAGCCCCAAACATTCAAAACATTACTGATGATGAAATTATAGAATTATGTACAGCAAAAAAGCCAGAAGAGTGCAATGAAGACAATGGTGTGGAAGGGAAAGAGGATGAAGGATGAAGAAGTGTCAAAGGAAAAATGTAATATGGAACAAATTCAGAAAATTTTTAAAGGCATTCTGGCCTTTATGGAAACGAGTAACAGTGAGTTTGAAACCAAGGAAATGATGAGCCTGTACAATTTGTATATGAAGTTTTTGAAAAAAAGATCAAAGGGAATGAAATGTCAATTAGTCTTTTGCAAAGGCTTCCAAGAAAGCTTCCATTAGCCCACCTGTACCAGACTCCTCACATATTGACCCAAATACGTCAACATTTGAGGTTTCCTTATCACCATTAATCTCCACTTCAGTAAACCCAACACCATCAACATCCACCACCACCTCTTTCATTTAAATAACTATGCTTCATCAACAATGATCATCAACATAACAAGTGGATCAAGACTTCTCTTATTGGTGAGTACAAACAAAATACCATTGCATATATGCTATGAACCTGTCGATTTCCCCCCCCCCCCCCCCCTAGATTTACATTCCTCGTATACGAACTTACAAAGCAACCGACGTGTCACATCCCAGAGGGGTTCGCAAAGCACGTGGTCGTCTGTATATAGTCTCCCCGGCTTGGCGCCTTTTGATAATTACTTACGCTTTATTTATTTTGTATGTAGTTTTAATGATTTCACATTAATATTTCAGTTAAATGGATTGGTGTTGGAAAATCACGTGCCTCTATGATCACTGTCTTCTAGAAGTTTGACTCCTGCCATCAAAAGAAATTGGGGAAATAGAAGCAACCATGGAAAATTAGTGTTACTGAAAAAAAATATCAAATGTTTGCATATGCCTTAAACAGATAGAATAATGTTTCGGCTAAGAGTTTCTTGTCCAGAATTCTGTATTGTATATTATTAAAAACAAATCATATTCAACTTGGTTTTAAATTATCAAAACCTAATGTTTCAAAAGTTTCTTTATTACATAAAGAACACAATTTGGTAGTTAAAGTATCCAGAGGATATATATATTTTATCTTTCAAAACTCTTATATTTTAAGGGAGCCTCATTGTTTTGGCTATGCTTTCAATACATTATTTTTATATTGCCATTAGATGTCCAAGATTATTAGCTACATTTTGAGATTTATTTGGAAGAAATCAATAGACTCGAGTAATTTTGTTTTTAAAGTTGCATTGACTACACACACATTCTGGCAATTTGCCAACTAGCATTTTTTTTTATTAAACCTAAAATCTAATCTGGTTTTACATACACATATATAATTAAAACAAATATTATTGATTTGTGTCCCTGAATTTTTTGGTGGGAAAATTCAAATATAAAACTGCAATTTTTTTGTCATAAATTCCAAAGTTGTTGATATCAAAACAGATGCAGAACTAGGAAACAGCATTGGTTCAAATGCAAATTGCAAGAGCACCAGAGACCAAAAAGACACACAAATGGAACCAATATAGGAAGAGGCCAACCCCCTCAAACATACCCGCGATACAAAGAAGCACAGAACTACACAGCAGTGAGGAGAGCGGCAGAAAGAAATTGAGAAAGGGAGAGGGGAATTTTTTTTTTTTTTCCTCAGACTTGTGGGGTGGGTGACCAGGTTCCAGGGACAAACCGTCTTGGAAAATTGGGCTACATAGCTTCGGCTGTGGTGGGCCCAGACCAAGCTTTCTCATACTATCTCAACTGACCTTTTGTTTCTTTGGCAGGATTGAGCTCCAAGCTCCAGGTGGTGAATACCTCATTGCCTAATGTGGCTTTATCTTGCGTTGTGTGACTACTACACAGTTTACCACTTTCCCCGCTCCTTCCTGGGAGTTACTGGCGCCATCAGTGCACTCGCTCACATTTGCTTCCTTCTACCTCTGTTAGGTTCTGGGATTTGTTTGGCCCTGCTGTGTGGCCCAAGTATTTTGAGCTTTGTCACAATGAACATTTCCATCCTGATTTGCACATCCTCAAGAATTTGGTTGACTCTGGATTCCCAAGTTACTTTTAACTCCACCTGGACTGACACTCTTGTAGTTGCAGCCCTTTCTCAGGAGGCAGCTGCCCACCTAACTACTTTGTCCTCCATTGGTGAGGCCCTGGTTAAAGTGCTTAAAAATACCATGTTGAATGCCAACACTGGCAGTTATGCTCCTGCACCATACTGCAAATGCAAATACAGTGGTACCTCGGAATGCGAGTGTCCCTGTATGCGAGTTTTTCGGAAGACGAGCAGGATTTACTCCAAAAATATGTCTCGGAAGGCGAGGGTTACCTCGGGACGCGAGTTTGTTGATACGTGTACAGGCCGACTGGTGCGTGGTGGCATGGCGATCGCGCCTCAGTTTACCTGTGTCTCGTGTCCAGTGACTATCCCACCTGAATTCTTCACAAGGATTTACAGTTTTTTATCGTTTTTTTGGCCATTTGAGCATAAAAGTTGTCATTATATATCTTGCCATGGGTCTCAAGAAAGCCATTGGTAAGGTTTAACCTAAGAAAATAGCTGTGAGTAGAGGCAGTAGAGGATGTCCCTTCTTGATTAAGAAAATGTGTGAAGTATGGGAAGAACTGCAAAGTTTTGTTGAAAAAACTCACCCAGATAAAGCTGTAGCAGGCCATTGCATTGACCTTTTAAATGATAATGTGATGTCTTACTACAGACAAGTGTTAAAATGTAGGGAAAAACAAGTGTCATTAGATAAATTCTTAGTAAAACAAGCAAGTCCTAGTGGTATGCAGGCAAAATGTGCCAGTGTGTGCATACCAGTGAAGTCCTCACTGCCTGATGTGATAATGGAAGGGGACTTCCCTTCCAAACAGTAACTCCTCTCTTCCTCCCACCTCCTCACCATCTTCCATACGCCTACAGCATTCAACAGCAAGGTAAGTAATAACTTGAACATAGTTTTGTAGGTTTATTTAGATGAATTAGGTATAAAAATTTAGTTTGATGTGGGGTTTTTGGGGTAGTCAGGAACGGATTAATTCATTTCCCTTTATTTCTTATGGGGAAATTAGCTTCGGAATACGAGGCGTCTCCAGGAACCAATTAAACTCTTAAACTGAGGTATGCCTGTAGAGACCTCGAAGACTATCATGAGGATATTAAATATATCCTTGAGGCCCGGGGATTTTCTCTCCTGCAGTCTGACAACTTCACTTGTACCCCCTTGTGGTAATTTCCATCTCCCCCTATGAGTTAAGACTCAAAGGGGTCTTAACTTAAAAGTGTAAACTCAAAGGGGTTTTGAGTTTACACTTTTAAAGTGTAAGTTTTCAATAGACCATGACATGGTAAAAGGACTGCAACCTCGAGTTCTTCTGTACATGTGGTTTCCTGTCGTGGGCTGGTTGTCTGGGGCATGTGCATGGGAATACGCACAACATAGGTTCAAATCCTCATCGCGGATCCTACGGATTTTCTCATTGATACATCACGTTAATGTGATTACTCTGTGTATTAAAAAGGGAGCATCAGAGGTAGAACATTCCTAGATGACAGAGCCAGATTGCAGTGGGGAGGGGATTGTGTGAAAATCCTGGTCCGGCTTCAGTGGAAGCCTCGGGAAACCCTGTGTGTGTTCAGTAGAATTCCAGGCTGCAATTCTTGTGCCATGTCGTGGCCTGGTTGTGTGTGTGTTTGTGTTGGGGGGGGGGTAGGGGGGAGGAAATACCCACTGCATAGGGTCGAATCCTCATCACAGCTGAGGATTTTCTCAAAGCAAATATAGTGTGTGCTTGAAACATGATAGGATGGATTACAAGAATCTTCAAATCCAGGGATCCCATCACAATGTTCATACTGTTCAAATCACTTGTGCTGTCCTGCCTTGAGTACTGCTCCATACACACTTCTCATTTCAGAGTAGGAGATTGCTGAATTAGAGGGAATACAGAGAACACACATGGCATGCATAGACACGATAAAGCACCTAAACTATTGGGATCGTCTCGAGGCTCTCAAAATGTACTCTTTCGAAAAGAGATGAGAGGTACCAAATAATGTACATGGAAGATACTGAAAGGCCAGGTCCCAAATTTGCACAGTAAAATAACAACATACTGGAGTGACAGATATGGAAGGAAATTCAAAATATTTAGTTTAGAGTAGAGGCACAATCGGCAGTCAGAGAAGACTATGAGCACCAGACGTCCACGATTGTTCAATGTCCTCCTAACAAGTATAAGAAATATTCTAGAAAAACTCAACAATTTTCTGCAATAAGTGCCAGACCAACCGGGTGGATATGAGAGCCTGCAGGCCACTCCAAACAGCCTGTTGGACCAGGCTCTCACTAGTCAAGCCAGGCTTGGGGAGTAGAACTGCCAGAACCTCATCCAGGTACAAAATAGTCAACTTGTTCTCTTTAACACCAACATAATTTGTTCAGCTTCAGGCATCATACTAAGTTTTTTTTTTATTTTAGTAAATACAAAGTACAGTACTGATTGGGGTTCATAGCTTAGTGAGGGTTTTAGGTTGCCAAGTATTCTTTATTGTGTTTGTATTTTCAATTTGCAATTTACCCAGAGTTCATTAGCATATAGTATATACAAAGAGGTGAAATAAAATTTTGCTAAGATGAACAGGTTATTATTTGAATCCAATACATTAATCATTATTTAAATTTGAAAAATGACAAGGATGTAGACATAACCTAATATCCAAGCACAAAATATCACAGATGGGATCAAACCTTCAATGGTAACAGAAGACACTAGTTTTTCCACAGGTACTTTTCAGTAATTTGAGCAATTACAATACACTGAAATTAATCACAACACATTTGAGGTAGTACATGCAATATAACTCATAAATGTTACATGATAGTATTCACAAAAGCAACAGTATAATTAATTTCCAACTTTATAATTTAACTTGCTAATTGAAGGGTAATAATGCTTTTCAGCTTTTATCTTGTAAAGCCAGTCCCTGCAGTTGACACCATGCTTTCCTATAAGAGACCTCTATTAAGCTTGTTCTACTTGGATATTATGATGTATAACAAAATTTGTTAAACCTAGGCCATAAATATTGTAATATACTGTACTTGTGTTTTTTCTGTAGGGAGCCCCGTTGGCTCCCTGAAGCTATCCTACTGATATAGTGCTATATTAGTTGGGGTCATCAGTCACAGAATTCTTGTTGCCTACCGGGAACCAGAGCCAAAACTTCGCCCCCCCCCTCAGAGAGGCGCAGAGAGCAATGGCCTATAAGCACATTACATTTAAAGTACAGTAGGTCATATTTTCCCATCTACCAGGAAAGGCACCCAGAAAAGATAGGCAAAATAATACAGACCACCGTCTGGTTGAAAATTGCAAGCTATGTCCTCAAAAAGAGCAAAAGAACTCCCCCAAGTCATCTAACTAGTCCCCCGCTTATTAGCGCTACCTCACCCCAACTGGTGGGGAAAAGGGAGCCGGCCCCGGTGAGCCGCAACCCACCACTTTACTTCTTGACTGATGGTGCTGGGGGTCAGACGTCGACTCTGCCCACAATTTCTTTTCTGGAATTTTACCTTAATGGCTGTTCCTATGCTTGTTGTGCGCCAGCCTGGAGTTCTACAGGGTACCGGGGCTACATGCTTCTAGGGTTCCCTTTCCTAGGTGCTCCATGAGTACTGCCCCTTGCATCTCAGGATTATCTTCCCTGGGACGTTCAGGGAACACTCCTCGTTATAGGGCTTACTCGCTTGTAGTCGAGTCTTGTGGTTTTCCAAGACTCCAGGTGTTTATTTGCTGGGGGGAGCACTGCAGCTGGCACAGCTTGCATTACTATCACGCTGCAGTTGATGTTTCTCACTGGCTTCTAGTGTGCTTGTGTGTTTTTGTGGATTTGTTTTCATTTTTGCATTTTAACCTGTTGTGGCAGTGGAGGTCTACCTAGCTCCTAATTAGGCTTAGCCCAGGTTGTGGTGGTGATCCTCCTCTGTTGCTCTCGAGGTTTCACGATTGCTATTTGCAGTTAGTTTGCTTGCTTTAGATAGGGTTTACTGGCTTAGCTGGCTCCAGTGCCTGAGCTTCACATAGGGCTCATTCACTCTACGGTCCCTGGAAAACCCCTGTGGGCTCGGCTGTACCATGGTACTTCTTCTGATTTCGCTCTCTCCTTCGGAAAATTTGAGGGTTGTTCGTCGCCCCTGCCTCAGGGAGATGATCATCTATCCTACTTCCTTTATGCTGCCTGGGGGTCGGGGACACCTGTGAACTGGGGTCTGGCAGGACTTGTTCCCTGCTTGTAGTCCTATTACTCAATCCTTCTTAAGTGATATTTGGGATCAGGTAGGAGCCACATTGTATGATCGATTCTCCTTATTGCAATGGGCCAGGTTGGTTGTTCGGTTGGAGGCCCGGAGCTGCTCCACTTGGATTTTGGGGACTCGGTTTGTAGGCATTGGTTGTTTTGGCCTTGGTTCAGTCTGTGCCTAATCTTCCTTGCCAGGTGGGCATGATTTGCTCTGCTCCTCCTCCCTTGCTTCCGGTTCCTGAACATTTGAGGGTTTCAGAGTCGGGGCTGGGTTTCGCTTGGGGTGAGGCTCGGGTGGGTTTGGAGGCTGCCCCTTCCGATGTGGGCACGGAGGTGGTTAGGTCCCAGTTTCCCACCGAAGCTTTGGAGTCGCACCAGCAGACTCCCTTCTTTGAATCCTTTCCCGTGGACTCCACCTTTTCTTCTGAGGCGGTGGGCGCGGATGTGGGCTCTGCCCCGGAGCCTTTGTTGGTGGTTTCTGGGGCTCGTGGGGGGAAGAGTCCACTTGGGTTCCTTTTGACCCTGCTTGGGCCCCCTCTGCTCAGGTGCTTCTTCTGCAGGAGCAGGGGTTTTTGAACCCCTGCTCAAATGTCTGGGATGCTCCCGGACGCAGGTTCGAATCCTCGTCACAGCCCTTGTGGATTTGTTCATTGGATACATCACGTTAGTGTGATTTCTGTGTGTAATGATGTAAAGGCGAAGAGGGAGAACAGCCTATTGACCTAGCTCGAGTGCAGGGGGAGTTGTGTAAAATCCTGGTTTGTGCCTCAGAGAGGCTGCGGGATCCAGTAAGTTCAGTAGAACTTCGGTTTAAACTCTTTTACCCTGTCGTAGCTCAGTCGATTAAGGCAGTGTCTGGGATGCTACCGGACGCAGGTTCATATCCTCGTCACGGTCCTTGTGGATTTGTTCACTGGATACATCACGTTAGTGTGATTTCTGTGTGTAAATCTCACAATTCTTTGGAATGACATGCTAAAAAGAACGAACAAAACAAGGTCCTGCAATAAAAAAATGTGAACATCCTTGTTGCCACAAATTTTCTTGAGTATGGAAACCTATTTTCTGTTAACTAGAGACAAATTTAGTGAATATGAATTGAAAGCAGGAGTGTGTCCAGATACAAATTACAGTGATGGGAAAAACGGGAATGAAAACAAAGTGTGCGTCTTCGGAGATATGATGGATCAGCAGTAGTAGTACTTCTCATTAAAACCGAAAAATTCAAGGTGGAATCTTTCCTCCCTATTCCGGACACACTAATCTTTGAACTGACAAAACGTGCAGGGGCTTATTCATAAATTGGAAATCTGATTTCTTTCTTCAGTGAATTGAAAACCATTGCTTCTGATGCATTAAAGAAAAAGTGTGAACATCTGGCTAATATGTATCACAAAGACCTGAATTATGATGACCTTTTAAGTGACTAAGTATCTCAAGCACTACATGGCTCTTGATGAAAATTGTATGAGACTCCCTGAACTGTAAAGAAAAATAATTTCAGACAATTTAAAATCTGTATTCCTGAATGTTGAAATTGCACAAGTGTGTTCATGTGCATGATGGTGACCAACTGTACAGGAGTGTTCTTTTTCAAGACTAAAATTTATAACAAATCAGCTTCATAACACAAAGGGTCAACATCGTTTGAACTGGCTTTCACTCGTGTGCATGGAAAATGACAACCTGAAGACCAATGACATCTAGCCAATAATAAAGCAATTCTCTGAAAAGAAATGCCACAAATGCTTATACAGTGGTACCTCGGAATGCGAGTGTCCCTGTATGCGAGTTTTTCGGAGGACGAGCAGGATTTACTCCAAAAATATGTCTCGGAAGGCGAGGGTTACCTCGGGACGCGAGTTTGTTGATACGTGTACAGGCCGACTGGCGCGTGGTGGCATGGCGATCGCGCCTCAGTTTACCAGTGTCTCGTGTCCAGTGACTATCCCACCTGAATTCTTCACAAGGATTTACAGTTTTTTATCGGTTTTTTGGCCATTTGAGCATAAAAGTTGTCATTATATATCTTGCCATGGGTCTCAAGAAAGCCATTGGTAAGGTTCAACCTAAGAAAATAGCTGTGAGTAGAGGCAGTAGAGGATGTCCCTTCTTGATTAAGAAAATGTGTTAAGTATGGGAAGAACTGCAAAGTTTTGTTGAAAAAACTCACCCAGATAAAGCTGTAGCAGGCCGTTGCATTGACCTTTTAAATGATAATGTGATGTCTTACTACAGACAAGTGTTAAAATGTAGGGAAAAACAAGTGTCATTAGATAAATTCTTAGTAAAACAAGCAAGTCCTAGTGGTATGCAGGCAAAATGTGCCAGTGTGTGCATACCAGTGAAGTCCTCACTGCCTGATGTGATAATGGAAGGGGACTTCCCTTCCAAACAGTAACTCCTCTCTTCCTCCCACCTCCTCACCTTCTTCCATACGCCTACAGCATTCAACAGCAAGGTAAGTAATAACTTGAACATAGTCTTGTAGGTTTATTTAGATGAATTTGGTATAAAAATTTAGTTTGATGTGGGGTTTTTGGGGTAGTCAGGAACGGATTAATTCATTTCCCTTTATTTCTTATGGGGAAATTAGCTTCGGAATGCGAGGCGTCTCCAGGAACCAATTAAACTCTTAAACTGAGGTATGCCTGTAATAATAATAAGTTCGTAATAATTTCATACTGTGCCATCTAATCTGTGTAGCTTAGTGAGTATTGTATTTTTCAAGCCTTGCGTATTGTTCAAATGTTTATCGTGTTGATTAGATGCTGCTCAACAGCATGTTTTTAATGTTTTAACACCAGTTTTGTTGAAGTACCAATAAAATAAATATATGTTTAGTACTGTATAATGGGCCATTTACTTTATATGCCTGTGAGTGGTTGTTGTAGGGGCCCCAGCACGCTGGTGGCTGAGTGGACAACGCTTGGGACTCGTAATCCTATGGCTCGGGAATCGATCCCCGGCAATGGCGGAAACAAACGGGCAGAGTTTCTTTCACTCTGATGCCCTTGTTACTTAGCAGTAAATAGGTGCCTGGGAGTTAGACAGCTTTTATGGGCTGCTTCCTGAGGAGGGGGGGGGGGGTGGAAATAAAAGTTGACAGTTGAGAGGTGGGCCGTAAGAGCCAGAGCTCAAGCACAACTAGGTGAATATACACTGGTTTGCCCAGGAAGCCCTTAATGCTGTTAAGACAACCCTGATTATGTCTGCTAATTCAATTTAGTTCAGTAGAACAAATTATAAAACCCCTCAATTAGTATGAGTAGTTTGTTAGAAAATCTGTATACAGTTCACTTTGCTTAAATAAACAATGAATAATAAGTTATTACTAAATATAATACGCTTAATTAATATCAGAATAAAATAATCCCACGAGTAAATTTCCCACACTTGTTCTCTGTTTCTTTAAGAGGCCAGATTTTGGCTCTGATCCCCAGTAGATCAAGCAGAACTCCTACATCTCATGTGACCCATTTGCAAGGAGAAATCTTAGCAAGATCGCTTTGGGAAGCCACTGGGGGGACTCCCAGAAAATGTATTACCTGTAATTAAAACCAGAAAAATAAGTCCAATTATGATGTTTTATAGGGGATTCATACATTTGCCTTTCTTTCAGAGATATTAATAGTAAACAAAGGAATACATTACAAAATTATTAAATATATTTTAAAATATCAAATTTACCTGTTGTTGATTTTAAAAATAATCCCGAAGCCTAGCCTGTGGCCAGCCTTCCGTGATGATTGTCTTGTCTGTGAGCCTGAAAGCACACATACCAATCACAGCCAGGCTGATATGGTAATTCCAACATAAATTTGTCCATGCCTCTCTTGAATTATTGGTAATACTTTACAACAGTTCTTGCTCCTCCTCTTAACCACTGGACTGCGCCAACCGAGAAAACTCGGTCGGTGGGAAACTGCACCAATCGAGAAAGCTCTTTTTGATTTTTCATACCCATTCAAAATGTGTGCATGCTTGGTTGTGAATGAAATGAACTCTTAGGACCTCCTGTGAGAGGCAGCCATCTTGGAAAAAATTCCCAGAATCCCCTAGGGCTGCTGGCTGGGTTATTACTGAATGAGCAACCATGGGTGGCGCACGCGTCTCTGGCTTCCAAACACCTGTCCGACATGGTGTTGAAAGATCGCACTCTGTCCGTGAAATTCAAACCTTATTGTTTGAAGAACATAAGGGTCATGATATTGGTACAGCTAGACACAATAAGGACCTAACACAAATGTCAGATGCAAGTGATACATCACCTATGAGGATGATGTATCTGGGGGCTGGGGCCTCGTAGCCTGGTGGATAGCGCGCAGGACTCGTAATTCTGTGGCGCGGGTTCGATTCCCACACGAGGCAGAAACAAATGGGCAAAGTTTCTTTCACCCTGAATGCCCCTGTTACCTAGCAGTAAATAGGTACCTGGGTGTTAAGTCAGCTGTCACGGGCTGCTTCCTGGGGGTGGAGGCCTGGTCGAGGACCGGGCCGCGGGGACACTAAAGCCCCGAAATCATCTCAAGATAACCTCAAGATCTCAAGAAGATGATACAACGAGCATATCCAGTTGTAGCTCTGAGCGCCACCCTTGGCCCACCTATGCCATCTTCAATTGATATAGATGATACATAGATGAATAATTTTCTGCATTCAGTGATGATGCATCTGGTACAAGTAGCATGGATGAACAGTGCTAGCGGCTTCCATGGTGGTGTTTTCCATAGATATTTTCAAGAATAGCTGAATCTCTTCCAGACTGACTGACACTCTTTGAGGCTGGCTGAATCTCTTCCAGAATGCCTGAATCTCTTTTAGACTGACGGACACTCTTCGAGGGTGGCTGAATCTCTTCCCGTGTGGAACCTTATAAAACGATCTTTTCAAGACTACCTTACAAATTGATCTTTTCCTATAATCTTTAAAATACTACCTTATACTTTACAAGCTTGGCTACATACCACCTACAAGTACTAAAGCCAAGGGTGTATGTGAGTGCGTTATTTGCAAGCATGCAGAACGAGGAAACAGCAAGCAAAAATCTATCTGTACCTGGTGCAACGAGAGCGAAGTCGCACTGTGTACCATGGACTACTTCGTTGATTATTACTCACTTCCGAAGTACTGAGTGTGTAATACATTGTGTTACTGTGTAAATAGTGTGTGAAACTGTACACATTGTAATTTTAGTGAATTTTTAACAAGTAATATTGCGACAATAAACATTTATTGTGGACACATTACTGACACATGTATCACAGTTCCATGGAACATTCTACTGTATATATATTGTAAAGGACAATAATATGCATCATATACGATAAAAAAAAATAAAACCGCATTAGAAATACATAGAACAAATAATTAAAAATATATTTGGGGCAACACCCGGTGCTTGAATTGCCCGCGCGACCATGTCTGGGAGCTTCCCACATGGGCAACCAGCCCCTGATGACGTCACAGCGCACCTTGTCCACGTCCCCACAGCCAAAGTAAGTGGAATTTGGTATTTATTTTTACACAGACATGTTCAGGGAAGGGAATTTATAATTTTACAAAGAAAAAAGAATTTTGAGAAGAACACTTGATTTCATGCGCACAGGGGGAATTTCACAATAAACTCGGCGCATCACAGTGGTTAAGCCACTTAAACGGGCTACATCAAGATGATGGCAACAACCAAAGTGATTTGGAAGATGATGGCAACAACCTCCACATGAGGTGGAAGCTAATGCCAACAACAAAAGTAAGTTTCAAAATGATGACAACAACCTAAGTGGGCTACATCAAAGTGATGGCAACAACCTAAGTCGGTTGTATTAATTTAAGATGATGGCAACAATCTAAGTGGGTTGCCAGATGAAGGCAACAACCTAGGTGGGTTGCCAGATGAAGGCAACAACCTAGGTGGGTTGCAAGAGGAAGGCAACAACCTAGGTGGGTTGCCAGATGAAGGCAACAACCTAGGTGGGTTGCCAGATGAAGGCAACAACCTAGGTGGGTTGCCAGATGAAGGCAACAACCTAGGTGGGTTGCCAGATGAAGGCAACAACCTAGGTGGGTTGCAAGATGAAGGCAACAACCTAGGTGGGCTGCAAGATGAAGGCAACAACCTAGGTGGGTTGCCAGATGAAGGCAACAACCTAGGTGGGTTGCCAGATGAAGGCAACAACCTAAGTAGACTAGAAGATGTTGGACACTAATGTTTTGGGAACACTGTAAAATTAAATAATGGTTATGTTTAAAGGAAAGCGACCCCCTCACCCCTTCCAACCACCATATTTCTATTTCAGTACAATTTAAATAATAGTCCAATAAATTCTGAATAAAATTAACCATTAATAAAAGTTGCATGAAAGCAGTTATGTGGTTTAGAGGTGGTCAAATATGTGCTGCATTCACATGAGCTTGAGCTGTCTGTTCACAGACAGTATCACTATGCATGTTCTACACATCAACTGGGTTACTTAGTCTCTCCTTAACTAGTGATATGTTATCTATTACTCGTAGAAGAGAAATACAAATAAGCAAATTTTTTTTTAATTTAATAACATTTAAGTAACTATCCTGTATTGAGAAAACAAAACTATTAAGTACAGTGCTTTTATAAACGATGATCACAACATTGCTCATTTAGCATGGAATATAAACTTGACAATTTGTCTTTATCTGACAGCCACAACTGACAAAAAAAAAAAAGATTAAGTAATACTGTATGTCAAGTAATCCTTGCCAAGTTCAACCAACACTAAATTGTTACTATTTTCTAGCATCCACAATGATTTTACATACAAATATTGATGATAAACCTAGCCAGCCAATTCTTTCTTCAGAATTCTGTTCTTGTCACAATTAAGAATAAGAAATATATAATATGTAGCATGAAAATGTATTTTCTATGAAGTGTATATTTTTTGGATTGTATTGAATTCGTTATTTAAAAATACAACTTGCCACCCTCCACTCTCCCACCCCCCAAAAATAAATTTATATTACTGCATCCTGCAAGCTGTGGATAATTCCATATGCCTTATGACATGTAAATATTATTTTAAGATGTAATAATGAAACATATTGCATGCCAACTAGAGTACAAAGACAAGTTAGAATCAAATATTAAGCACAATAAATCTCTTGAATATCTTATAAAAAGTTATAGCATACATCTTCCAATATTTTTCTGCTAATTTATAAAGTGACCTTACTGTATACAGAATGGACATAAAGCTAGCTACACATTCTAATATGCTCTTTTAATGACTTAAAATACTGTACCCTGGAACCATTAATTTAATTCCTGCTGTTTTCACAAATACCCTGTAATACCAATATATTACAGAATGATACCCAGTTTTGAATGGAAAATGCCACTGCTTTCTAGTGTTTGATAGAGAAGTTCTTGAAGGTATAATCTTGAATTTCCCTTTCATTTTTGAATTCTACCTTTTCAATGCGAGAACTGGGACTTCCAGTTTTCTTAAGCCAATCTTTTCTGCAAAAATGGTATGTGATTAGAAGAATAAACTTTGATATATATTAGCAAAACAATATCTTGCTTTTATATATACAGTAGTATATATAAAACAATTTGTCTAAACAATTGCAGGAAATTTAGTACATTTTATTTTTACTTATTTTTATTTATTTAAATATAAGAAGGTACATCGGGATGTACATACTGTGGTGAATGAGTGTTACAGTGCTGCAAAGTCACTAACACATATCATTTCGGTTGGTCCTTAACCGCTGTACAGTGCAGCTATAAATTATGACAAGCTCCCAGTGTGCAGAAAACAAATTACTGTATTAAAAAAAAAATTGTTTTCTTATATTGTTATATCTCAGTGACCAGGGAACAGATTTTATATAAAAATAAAATCAAGCACTCTGGCTGCAGCGAAGTGGAGAAGATGACTGATGACATCATGGCTGGGTGTTTTCCCGTGAAGAGGGCTTCTGGAGCTAGTCATATATAAAACAAGAAAGTGAAGGGACGATGACATTTCGGTCTGTCCTGGACCATTCCCAAGTCGATTGTGTGACACAATCAACTTGAGAATGGTCCAGGGCGGACCAAAACATCGTCGTCCCTTTACTTTTTAGTGTGTGGTCTGGTCAATATATACAGTACATGTAATATACAACACTACAAGCACAGTTACTGTATATACTTATAACAACAAATAAGTAATAACATATACGTTACAGAGAAAATCAGTAGGAGCCATGAGGATGATTTGAACCCTTATTCTCTAGGTACTCCCAAGCAAACACCTTAGGCCTTAGACCCAGACCATTGGTTCAAATCCTTCTCATGGCTCCTACTAATACATCACATTAATGTGATTTCTTTGTGCATATTAATTACTGTAGTCCAAATAATTAAAGCACCAAGCGTAATGAAATGCCCCTTTCTGGGTGGCTCCTTGGTAGCTTTCCTTGGTAACATCACTGGCATAGCCATAGCACAATATATATATACCAGGTTCTTGAACAACCTTTTTGACCACCTGAGGACAGTATGTTTTTACTGATGTCTTGCAATCTCATATGGAGAGGGGAGCATGTGCAGATCAGATATCAACTCAACTGAGAAAACCTGCCTGCTTATACCACATGCAAATACAGTGGAACCTCGATTTTCGAATGTCCCTGTTTTCAAATGTTTCAGTTCTCTAACTCAATTTCTTCAAAAAATTACTCGGTACTCGAGTTGATACACATCATCAAACCAACCGACCGAGCGCATGGCACGCTTTAGTTCACTAGTGTCTCCTGCCTAGTAAAAAATTTCAATGTTTTTGTGCTCTTTTGGTTTTTGAACATAAAAGCTCATATTATAAATCATGCCCTGGGTTCCAAGAAAGTCAGTGGTAAAGTTCAACCTAAGAAAATAGTTGTGAGAATGATGATAGAGGAAAAACAAGAGAACATTCAAAGTGAGACACTGTGATGTTTCACTACAGAAGAGTTTAAACGTAGGGAAAAACAAGTGTCTACAGACAGATTCCTAATAAGATAAGCAAGCAGTGAGCCACAACCAGGTCCTAGTGGTATAGTTGCAAAACGTAAGAGGAAGAGTACCCCAGAAATGTCATTACTGCTGTTATAATGGAAGGGGACTCCCCTTCTAAACACTAACACCTCTCCTCCTCCCCCCTTCCTCACTGTCTTCCATACGCCAACAAGAGTCCTCAATAAAGGTAAGATATACTTGTACATACTGTAGTACAAAATAAAAGTAGTAGTATGTATAAAATGTATTTTTTAGTTAATCTGTTCCGCACCCCCAAAAATATTAACTCAATTTACATTATTTCTTATGTGAAAATTCTTTTCGGTTTTCGAACTTTCTCTGGGAACGGATTAAATTAAAAAAATGGACGTACCACTGTACAATTAAACACTCAAAACTTCATTTGAGTAATGTTTTATAATGCTAAACTGCCAAACAAAACTCCACTACAAATTTACCTGATTTACCTGAGGGCCACTGACCTGGAGAGCATGCAGAGATCCTTTACTGCTAGAATCCACTCAGTAAAACATCTAAACTACTGGGACCGACTAAAGAGCCTAAATCTGTATTCCCTTGAACGCAGGCGGGAGAGATACATAATAATCTATACGTGGAAAATAATTGAGGGGCTGGTCCCAAACCTGCACACAGAAATAACATCACATGAGACCAGAAGACATGGCAGGATGTGCAGAATACCCCCGTTGAAAAGCAGAGGTGCAACAGATACTCTGAGAGAACTCTATCAACATCAGAGGCCCGAGACTGTTCAACACGCTTCCACTACACATAAGGGACATAACTGGCCGACCCCTCACAGTGTTCAAGAGAGAACTGGATAAGCACCTCCAAAGGATACCTGATCAACCGGGCTGTGACTCATACGTCAGGCTGCGAGCAGCCGCGTCCAACAGCCTGGTTGATCAGTCCAGCAACCAGGAGGCCTGGTCGACGACTGGGCCGCGGGGACGCTGAGCCCCGGAAGCACCTCAAGGAAACCTCAAGGTAAGGTAAGGTAGCCACTAACCCTAGTGGCCTCAATGAGGACAGGAAGCCGGCGACTTGTTGAAGGTCCCCCCCCCATTTGCCTTGATGATCTTTTCTAGGTATATTTTAAAACTCAACACAGTTTTGGCAGTTATGGCTTCAGTGGGTAGGCAATTCCATGGGTTAATAACCCTGTGGGTGAAAAACATGTTTGCTGATTATGCTAAGATACTAGGGAGGATAAGACACTTTGATGATTGTCATGCCCTTCAAGAAGAACTGGACAAAATAAGTGAATCGAGCACTGCTTGGCAAATGGAGAGTAATGTAAATAAATGCCATGTTGTGGAATATGGAATAAGAGAAAATAGACCGCTTGCAACCTACACATAATGTGAAAAAACTTTAAAAAATTATGATAAAGAAAGAAATCTAGGGGTTATCTTGAGGTTATCTTGAGATGATTTCGGGGCTTTAGTGTCCCCGCGGCCCGGTCCTCGACCAGGCCTCCACCCAGAGGAAGCAGCCCGTGACAGCTGACTAACTCCCAGGTACCTATTTACTGCTAGGTAACAGGGGCATTCAGGGTGAAAGAAACTTTGCCCATTTGTTTCTGCCTCGTGCGGGAATCGAACCCGCGCCACAGAATTACAAATCCTGCGCGCTATCCACCAGGCTACGAGGCCCCGTCCTAATTAGAACTACGGGGTAGTTCTAATTAGAAAACTATTCCCTGAGGACCACATAAAGAGCATTGCATGAGGAGCCTGTACTACGCTTTCCAATTTCAGAATTGCTTTTAAATAATGTACGGTACATGGATGGTGAAATACTAAAGAAATTGTTCACGACCTTTGTGAGATGAAAGCTGGAATATGCAGTGGTTGTATGGTGCCCATATCTTAAGAAACACATCAACAAACTGGAAAAGGTGCAAAGACATGCCACTAAATGGCTCCCAGAACTGAAAGACAAGAGCTACAAGGAGAGATTAGAGGTATTAAATATGCCAAAATAAGAAGATAGAAGAAAAAGAGGATCACTACGTACAAAATACAGTAGTAATAGGAATTGACAAAATTGATGGGGAAGAATTCCTGAGACCTGGAGCTTGAAGAACAAGAGGTCATAGATTTAAACTAACTAAACAAAGCTGGCAAAGAAATACTGTGTAAGAAAATTCACTGAGGCTAACAGAGTTGGAGCAAGTCAAGTAAAGTGTTGGAGGCCAAAACCAACAGCAGTTTCAAAGTGTTACATGACAGAGTGCTTTGAAGACAAGACACCACAAACGTAACTCTCATCCTGTAACTACACTTAAGTAATTACATTTTACATACCCATGTGTGAAAATTATCTTGGATCAAATATGGAGAATGCTGGAAACAAGAGAGGTGGCCATTGATACAAGAAAACACAATAAAATCCAGAAAAGAAATAAGCAACTGACCTAGGCCCTGACCTGTCCTTAACAATACAATCAGCAGAGAAAATGGTAGAGTACCACAAGAGATATCTCTGATTGTTGTTGGTCTTTGCTGACAGAGCCAGGGACAGATGCCCAGGAGCAAAGCTAAAGTAGTTTAGTTAATTGATATTAACTAAACTAGAAGTTCACTAGTGCTAAATATTACTCACATGACATTTGAGTGTTTTGATACATTCCTGCTTGTCATAACTACTTGTTTCTCTCAGTAATGGGCTGATCTGAGATTACTACAAGCTCTCCCCCACCTGCACTTGCTCTTGGTGGGTCAAGATTGTTCCTCAGGAGCCTGGCATGCACTGTGTGCTGGCCATGTCATTGATCTAAGTAAGGGAGCTAATAAGCGAATTAGTTCTTAGCCTGATGAATATGTTCTGTTGATTAACAGTTTTGTATGAAGTATTAAGCACAATGATGCCAAGTCAGTTATTCCAAACCTAATAGCAGCTGTTTATAAAAGATAACAAAGCTAAGTTTGTCTGTATAAATTGTTACTAATAGATGCATAACACTCCTACATGATAAAAACCAGGTCATGCTGTCCCTCCAACTGGCCGATGACGGTTCCTTGATCTGTATTCTTACACCATCCTCGTATATTCAGCTCTTTTGCCTTCCTCTGCGTGTACTTTTGTAAAGAAAGAAAAACTAAATTGTCATTATTGTTGAAGACATTAAAACAATATTTATGAGAAATACAGTATGTTCCAAATAATAATAAAACAACATAACAAAAATTATTAGAATAATTTGTTTAAGCTAAGTAAATTGTGCAGATACAAAATCGTGACAATGAATAATTATGTGGAGACCTTTGGATACAATAAATTACCAACTATTAATTACATTTATTTCTTATCCCTTAGAAGATGGTACTTCATCAGCCAGGTTACCTTCCCAGGCTCTAGTTTGCAAAATGCATGAAAACAAATTATATGACATAATTGCAGAAATTACAAGTCACATATAAAACACAAACAAAATTTTTATAGCATAACTATTCTTGCACTCTGCAGGTTTTGTATTTGCATACCTGGAGGGGGTATTGCCTGGATAGGGTTTGCTTAGAGAGGGTTTCAGGAGTTCTTCTAATTCCCGAGACTGGCCTGGGGTCAGACTAGACAAATTACAATTTGCAATTAGCAGCATTACATATTATCCCTCTTTTACATAGTATTAATTAAAGGTGTGTTCATCCAATATTTTATTCATTAAGTAACAGACTATTCTTTGAACAGCATTAACCCCTGGGCTGCTCTTGCAATTATAGCCTGCAACACGCCCAGGCAAAAGAAAAAAACCCAGCTTTGAATGTAATGAAATGCCATTCTTTGAGTGAGACCTCGGAGGCTTCCCGGAGCTATACCGGGCTGATGTACATATATTAGACTATGGCAACAGTCAATCGATGGAATTCTAGGCCTACCGGGGACCAGAATGAGAACCTGGCCCCCCTCAAGAGAGGCACGAGGAGCAATGGCCTATAGACACCCCCGTGTAATTGGAAGCAGTCTATGTCTGCCATCTACTAGGTCAGGCACCCAGAAAGGTAGGAATTCCAGAGCAAACAACAGCTGGTAAAACATTGCAAACCGAAAGCTGAACTAACAAGTGGCACTCCCCCAATCAAAAACAAGCAAACAAGCATGACGTCACCACAACTGCTGCGCATCCATCTGTGCACTCCCCCCCCATCAACAAGGTGAACCGTAAAAAGGCCAATGACCCTTATAAGAGCCTAACCAGGGCTCAGAGCGATCACTGTGCTGACCAGACTTAGATGGCTCCGCAGGAGGGGCCAGCTCTGAATCCGGCACAAGTGACTTACAAGAACCGAAGGAACCCCGAGCCCTGGCACGACCCTTCCAGGCAGGACCACCACGTTCCTCCCGGAGAACCAACAAGTCCAACATAGGCCAGCAACTAGATGAAGCCGCCTGCAGAAAAGCACCATAGCAGATTCTGCAAACAGCAACGGACAAAAAGGAGCCAAAAATCTAAGAGCCAGGGCCCAAGCGGATTACAAAGAGTAGGCCAGCACCGCCTGCTGGCACGCAAGGCGTGAAGCAAAGAACAGAGTCACTGCTTGCTAGTTCGGCTTTTGGAGGGGGGGGGGGGGTGCATAGGCCATTGCTCCTCATGCCTCTCTTGAGGGGGGCCAGGTTCTGGCGTTGGTCCCCGGTAGGCTTACAACGCCATCATTCTGTTGCCACAGTCTAATATACAGTGTATACACATCAGCCCAGTATAGCTTCGGGAGCCGAAGGGGCTCCCACAGAAAATACTGAGTTAAGTGATGAAATACAGCTGCAAACGACAGACATTGTTACACTCACGGAGACGAAACTCAAAGATGATATTTTAAATAAGGTCATATTCCCAAGGGGCTACTTAGTTAGATGGGACAGAAAAATTAGAAAAGGTAGAAGTGTTGCCATGCTGGTGAAAAAACACCTAAAGGTAAATGAAGTAATGATTGCCAATCCACGAGAAGTTGACATAATAGCACTGGAGATTTGTAATCAGGATAATAAACTGATAATCATAAATGCATACAGTCCACCGCCATGCAACACATGGACAAAGGAGGAGCTGGATAATAAACAGGAGGGCCTCATAACAATAATGAGAGATTATAGCGAGAGCTGATATAGATAGATCACGACTGTTGGTAGTTGGTGACTTTAACTTGAAATCCATAGACTGGGAGGCATATGAAGCTAAAACAGAGGACTTTTGGACCTGAAGATTTGTAAACCTCATCCTGGAAACATTCATATATCAACATGTTAAACACGCTGTGAGGATGATGTGGGAAGGGGATGTTTCCTCCATGCTGGATTTGATATTCATCAGCAAAGAAAAAAAAAAAAAAAAAAAAGAGATATTTGACATTCAGTACCTTCCTCCCTTGGATAAAAGTGGCCATATCCTTTTGGGAAAAAAGTATGCAATGCGTTAAAATCTGGAAGAAAATGAGGATGTTGAAGCAGATGAAAAACCTGATTTCAGGAGAGGACATTATGGGAAACTTCGAAATTTCTTTAATGAATTTTACTGGAAAGACTTGCTATTAGGTAAGGAAGTAAATGAGATATATGTCAGGTTTTGTGAAATATATAATAAAGCCACAACAAAATGTTTATACCAAAGCAGAGATGCAGAACTAGGAAAGAGGATTAGTTCAAAAGAAATTGCGAGAGGGCCAGAGACCAAAAGACCGTTATGCTTGGTGTCTGGAGAGTAGGAAAGGAAACGCCTTGAAGGAAACCAATGTCGTCTATGCTGTAACACCCAGGACCCCCCCCCCCCCTTAGAGTTCACACCCAGGGAAGCCGTCTCCACGAGGTCAGCCCAGATGACCTCCGGGTTATCTTGTATATTGATTAAAAATTCCTGGGTTAGTCTTAGTCAGCATAGTTTCAAGTATGTAATATTTCATGCAAGGAAATTAGACTCCAGATTCTTATGTGTAAACATCCCTGGATCTCCCCCTTTTTGGCCAGGTCAGAGGTCAGTCACATGTAATTAATAACTCCTCTCTTGAAGAGTGTATGGTGAATGTCAAACAAGCTTTTTGAAATATTTCTTGAGTGTTTGTACACTCTTGGTGGGTAGCAACAGCAGATCTCCCCCTCCCCCCTGTGGGGGTTGTATATATAGGTCCTGTAGGGACTTAAAAAGACAGAGTGCGGTACACCGGGATCGAGAGCGGGGCTGTGAAGAACATCTCAGCCAGGGAGAGACAGATAGCTTAAGGTAATGTGTGTGATCTCTGAGTTTTTGTTCCATGTCCAAATTTCTTAACTTTTTGCCAGTGTTAGAGTAGGATTTATAATTGGTGATTGACATAATTTTGGTCTCAATAAACTTACGTGAAATTTCCCGTCTGTGTCAATTGTTGAATCCTCTTAGCCTTTTGGATATAGTGGCTGACAACCATTTTCATAATTAATGACAGTCATAGAAAGTACTCTCCTAGTCAAGCAATGTTTCTTGCCTCGTTGCTTGATATAGTCTCAATGGTCAAAGGCAGATGGTGGCAGCGTATTTAATCCTTGTGTTAGCATTTCCTTATTGGCAGTGTACCTTTGGTTCCGGTGTAACCATCATATGTCAGCCCATAACAGTGTTACCAAGTGCAACCGATGAGGAAGTGTTACTCAGGATAAGTTAGTGTTCCATTATAGTGGTGCATTTTAGTGGCGGTGTTACAATAGAGTGGTTTTACAATGCCTTCAAATGCCCACTTGGGGACTGTAAGCCCCAAAGAACTCAGTATATAGGCAAGACAATGTCTCTTTCCAGGCGATTAACAATGCATAAACAACAGGGCTCCATCAAGGAACATATAATCTCTTCTCACAACCAGACCATCATAAGAGAAATTTTAACAAACAACACAGAAATCATTTATAGATACAGCGATAGCAGGAGGCTCGACATCTGCAAAGCACTACACATCAAAAAGTCAACACCAGCAATCAACGGCCAATTAATGCACAACCATATTCTACCCACTTCAAGATTCCGAACCAATATAGAAGCATCAAGAGGAAGTGTTGATGCCATGGGCCAATAGGCCTTCTGCAGTTACGTCCATTCTTATGTTTTTATACCCATTGGTTTGTGTTCTATCATATGTAATTGTCGATCACGTCACCCAAAACGTTTGTACCATATCACGTCACCCAAATGCGAGTATAAGTATGGACGTATTTCGCATGTTTACAGGTTAGAGTTGTGTGTGTAAACTAAAATCTTTGAAAATGAAATAAGTTATTATGAAACACGTTCAGGCGTCACGTCAGACTATAAATAAAAATGAATTTTGGAGAACTGATTTTTCAATTACCATCAACAGTGAAAAGAAACATAAGATATATTGAGAAAATTTGTGTTAGAATTATTAATCTTACCTTTTTGGTCATATTTAACAACATATGTTTACAAGAAAGACTGCTACCAAAATATACTAAGATTTAAACTAACTCAACAAAGCTGCTGAAGAAATATAAGAAAATTTGCTTTCGCAGAGTAGTAGACAGATGGAACAAGTTAGGCGAGAAGGTGGTGGAGGCCAAAACGGTCAGTAGTTTCAAAGTTGTATTTGATAAAGAGTGCTGGGAAGATGGGACACCATGAGAGTAGGTCTCACCCTGTAACTACACTTAGGTAATTACTGTATACTTAAGTAATTACACACACAAATGAACAAATCCACAAGGGCTGTGATGAGGGTTCGAAATATAACAAGCTACCTACACACACAAAGTTATACATGTAGCCACTGTGTCCTTCATTTTGGAGATTTGGAAATGCTCACAGTACAATGATACATATATAAAGAAAATCTATTTGGTAAACATGCTGTTAGGCGACTCATGCTAATGACTTAACAGTATTAACAAACTCTCACCTTCCGAAAGAAGACACCTGAAATAGACAGGAATAAAATTTAATAAATTTTGTCATTAGAAATCCTGGAAAGTTTAGTTAAATACAGTATTATATTTTCTCTATTACTTTTCAGTTGATATACAGGTATTGTTGCCTGCCAACCTTCACCTTAGAACATCAATGTGTCTACAACAAGAGCCTACATGCAACCCTATGCAATCAATTGCTGCTGCAGGATAAATACCCTAATTTTGATGTACCCAACTACCACTAAATGATACTGCAGATCATCTGGGATCTCAATCAACCTGCCACCCCACTCACAAGCCACCTTTGCCTAACCCTAAACCCCACAAGAAATATGGAAACTGGGTGAGGATGGGAAGCTGATGGGTACCATCCAGAAAACAGCATTTCGTTACATTCAATGGCTGACTTCTAGGAGGGATCCTCAGTGCTGATCTCATCGAGATCTTTATAACACTGAACAAGTTGGAGGATATTAATTCCACTCACTTCTTTAAGCAGTCAAATGTAATGCATAAAAGGGGCTTTTGAAGCAACAGCTTCAAAACTCAACAAACCATAATGTAGGACAGAAAACAGAAGATACTTTTTTTACATATAGGAAAAGAAATCAATGGAACTGCGTACTTTCTGAAGCTGTAAATTCCTGGAAATTACTTCAGTTTAAATCCCAGATAGAAAAAGTCCTCAGAAAAAATGAGGGACCTTTGACAATCCACTGGCTTATTGTCCCTGTTGAGGCCAACAGGGAGATAGTGACCCTTAGATAAATTTAGGTAGCTCTTTGAGCTTATTCATGATGGAACATCAGTAGAGGCTGACTTTTCTGGAAAGAAAAAGGGATTATTCAAACAAAAATAAGCAAACTGGCCATTTATATGGAAGAAATCAGCTGAGAAGCCTCTAGGGCAGAAGAATGTCAGCAGTAAACCAACCACCATGCATAATGCAAGAATGTTGAGGCCAAGGGACATCCAATTACTAACCAGAGGCCAATAACCTGTTCAATAGCAAAAGCCCAGAACCCAGATATTAGATGTGGACATACTGTACTGGTAAAGACAGCCATACAAGAAGCATACTTCAATGCTTCATGAAAGTGAGGATAAACAGCATACTGGCTGAATTGAACCACAACACAAATGACCTCAGGGTGGGGGAGAAAGAAAGCCTTGGAACAAAGGATGTTAGACACAGGTTGACAGGCTGACATGCACAAGTAGCGCACAAATAATGTCTCAAATAATGCTCAAGGAGTTAGGAAGGAGCAAAGCAGTTGGCCCTGATGGAGTTTCACGTTGGGTTTTGAAAAAATGTGCCTCTGAGCTCAGCACTCCACTTCAATTTATTTATCAGTCATCTTTTTGTACAGGAAAGACCCCTCTTAATTATAGACCTGTATTATTGACAAGCATATCAGTCAAAATATTATAGAAAAATAATTAAAACCAAATGAGTATCATACCTGGAGAGAAACAGACAGTATGGTTTTAAATCTGGAAGATCAAACATAACAAATCTTCTTAGTTTTTATGATAGTACTACAGAGACTTTACAGGAAAGAGATGGTTGGGTTGATTTCATCTATCTACAGTAGATGTAAAAAACCAGCGTTGAATATAACGGCACGATCTGGGTGAATCCCGTTTGTTCCTAGAAGCTACTATCACTGATAGTGTGCCACTACTAGGTTGCATCAGCCATAGTTCGTGCAGGTGGCTGCGTGCCAGCCAGCAGGTGGCTGCGTGCACCAGCCATGACCTCACAGCACTGCTGTTCAGCTTGTGACCACAGCATCGCCTAAAAATGTAAAAAATATATGTAACTGGTATTATTTAGCGATGATAGTATTACAGAAGGCCCTTGACTGTGATAAAAATGACCAGGATTCTGATAATAGCAGGATTGTTGTAATAATTTGCGCTGTGCTGTGGGAGGAGTAATGTTGAGGGTGGGAGGGCTGTAGCGTCGTCTGCCGAATCTATGTGGCCACCTGTTGCTGTCTGCCCTTACTATACCAGCTTAGTGATTTGCTATGGTGAACAAAATATGCAGATATATATAATGCCTGTATATAGTAAATAAAAGCAAAAACAGTATGGTGGGGGGAGAATGTTGGCGAGTCAGGTGAGGTGAGGGAGTGACGGCCAGTGGCTGGCTGGTGTGCCGGCCACTCCTTGCTGCTTTTTGACTCATTATACCAACTTAGTGGTTCGTTATGGTGAACACAAATGTAGATATTTATGTATAACGTGTATGTATATATAATGTAATAACAGCAAAAGGAGTGTTGGGAGAAGCCATTTTGGTGAGGGAGGTGGTGACATCTTCCTGACTTGTCATGCTGAGTAAGGGTGGTCACTACGCTCTTTGTGCACTATACCAGTTTAGTTGAACAGTTATGGTGAACAAAACATGTAGATACTTATATATAACCTGTGTATATAGTGTAATAACCGCAAAAGTATTTGTTTACTGTTTTATGAACATAATAACCGCAAAAGTATGTTTATTGTTTTATGAACATAATAATTGAATCAATAATATGCACCCCATAATTTTGAGTACAGTGATGATTCTCACATTTTATTATATAAATATATCACACTACACACTATTGAATAATATTACTGCAAAAAAAGTAAGAAAAAATGAGAGACATTGAAATAATTAGGTAATAATATCTTTGTGGTAACTCCCGCCTGACAGCTGGGGCGAAGCAGACCACCTCCGGCACTTCCTCTGTCAACGCCTCTTTTTTTTCCAGAATTCCCTGCCCTACTGCAGCCAAAATATGGCTCTTACAATTTTTTTACTATTTTTCACATGATTAGGGAACACAAATGAACGCTTTTATAAGATGAAATAATTTATTTTTTATTTTTTTGCGCCTGTGGGTGTTGAAAGGCAAATAGCCCAGAGCAGCTTAGGGTTAATAATAATAATAATAATACTGTAATAATAATAATAATAATAATGACAATAATAATAATAATAATAATAATAATAATAATAATAATAATAATAATAATTTATTTGCAAGAAGGTACAATGGGTTGGTGAGATTACATAAGATTGGCATTTTTACAATCATACAAAGCCACTAACATGCATAGAGTTTTGGGCAGGTCCTTAGTCTAACTTTTTGTTTTTAAGGTAAGATGAAAAGGGACATTGTAGCAAGGTTTTATTACAAGTAACTACAATGTAAGTTGACAGGGGTGATTACACTGGTAAGGCTATATGGCTTAGGTACTAATATTGGGGAAGTGGGTACGGTAGTACTAGATACACTGTGACTTTGAAGTGCAAAATAGGAAATTATGAGGATGAAATTAGGTACTTTTTGGTTTTACTTTTGAACAGGGGATGGGTTGGACAATTTTTAAATTCATCAGGGGTGTGAGTTCCAAAGACTGGGCCCCTTTTATTTGCATGAAGTGTTTGCACAGATTTAGTCTGACTCTGGGGATATCAAAGAGATATTTATTTTTAGAGTGGTGCTCATGGGCTCTATTACACCTATCAAGGAAAAGTTTCAGATCTAGATTAGCATTTAGGAACAAGGTTTTGTACATGTAGATAACACATGAGAATGTGTGGAGTGAGTGGAACTTAAGCAGAGGGGCTGTGTGTTGTCAGAAGACAGAGTTTGTTATAGTTCATATAGCAGATGTTTGCAGTGATGATAGGCTTGCACATACTCTCAAATCTTTTAAAATGATTGCAAGATAGACAGATTTTAATTACATTTGAAAGGTCATTCCACTGTTTGGAACCCTTGATTTGCAAAGTATTTCTGCTCTGGTTGAATCTCTCATGATATAAAAAAATATTTGTTTCTCGTATAGTGCCAATGAGTTCTAGAACAGCCTTTTAGAAAGCACTTAAGGCCAGGACTGGCATTGCAGTTCAGAGCTTTATAGATATTGAGCAGATTTGAGATCTATCAAAAATATTTGAAAAAATTATTTACAAACAGCTCTATTCCTACCGCGTAAAATTCGACATACTCAGCCCCTGCCAGTTTGGCTTCCGGTCCCAAAAGAGCACCAACGATGCAATCATTAGTCTCCTTGATGTTATCTACTCAGCCCTTGACAAAAATGAGTTTCCGATTGGACTCTTCATTGACCTAAGAAAAGCCTTTGATACTGTTAATCACAACTACCTCTTACTTAAACTCCAGCATTATGGAATCCGAGGCCTTGCCCTTGACTACATCCGATCCTATCTTAGTGACAGACACCAATATGTAACCATCAATGATACAACTTCTTCCACTCTACCAATTACCGTTGGAGTGCCACAGGGCAGCATCTTAGGACCTCTTCTATTTCTTATATATATAAACGATCTGCCTAATGTCTCTAATATTCTCAAACCTATATTGATTGCTGACGATACTACCCTTATCTATTCAAACCTCAACCCACATACACTAAATAATGTTGTGAATAATGAATTAAAAAAAGTCCACTTATGGATGTCAACGAACAAACTAACATTAAACATCGAAAAGACTTACTACATCTTATTTGGAAGCAAATCATCAAATGCAATTCAGCTTCAGATAGACAACATTAACATCAGTAATAAAAATGATGGCAAGTTTCTTGGCCTATTCCTAGACAAGAGACTCAACTTCAGCACCCACATTCAACACATAACTAAGAAAGTCTCTAAGACAGTTGGTATACTCTCCAAAATCTCTTACAAATTTTGTAAGAGATTTACAAACCCTGTTCTTAAATGCAAACCATGCTCTGAAACTCTCCCTGGACAGATGTAATAGGACCCATTATCACCACACCAGAAATAAATATCTCTTTGATATCCCCAGGGTCAAGCTTAATCTGTGTAAACACTCTGCAAATTAAGGGACCTAGTCTATGGAACTCACTCCCTAGTGAATTGAAAAACTGTAAAACTTTTGCCTTATTTAAAAGCAAAACCAAAAAGTACCTAACTTCATCTTCTTAGTTTCCTACACTGAGCTTTAAATTTGCTCTGTACCTAGTGTTACCCAATCTCCTAATTTTTATGTAATATCAAACAACCTTATCATTGTGTTCATTGCTGTCTTCTTTTATGTGCTAGCCATATGCTGTATTGTGACTACCAATTTTTGTCCACTACCATTCAAGCTGTCATTGCAATCAATCTTATATTGTTTCTGCTGTATTGTGCCTACCAATTTTTGTCAACTACCATTCAAGCTGTCATTGCAATCAATCTTAGCTACCTATGTGCTTTAATATACTGTACCTACAATTTTCTCTCATCTTTTTTTCATTTCATGTAACTGTTATCATTTTTTGTCTATAAATTTTGCAAGTATTTACCTCCTTAAAATTTTCTTAGATTAAGGACCTGCCCGAAACGCTGCGCGTGCTAGTGGCTTCACAAGACTGTAATTACCATATTTGTATCCTCACATTCCTTATGTACATTCTTGTATATGCATAAATAAATAAATAAATAAATAAATAAATAAATAAGTACAGTATGTACAGAGACTTTATATTTAACATGGGCAATTATTTCAGTAAGCGAGCAGAGTGATGTCTGGGATTGGAGTTTGTGACTACAGTACTTCCCTTCTACTCTGCTTATATCTTTGGTACTGCTAATTTTTTGGTTAATTTGATTATTGGACTTGTTACCAAACAATATGTAAAATGTCTTATCGATGTTAGGAGTAAGTTTGTTAGCAATCAACTACAAATGGACTTTATTTAGTTCAGTATTCACTGTGTCATTTAGAATAAGTGTGTTAGCATTTAAGAGTATGAAGGTTTTGCTATGGCTAACCATTCAGTGGGATGGGGATATGAAATGAAATTAAGGCTTGTGTTTTATCTACAATGTAATCTTTCATACAGAATAGGTTAGCAGCACATTGCTGTGTATGCCAAAGATTATTCTTATGCTTTACCCAGATTTTGCTAGTGCAGGCTAATAGATCAGCCTCGCACTTCATTTCCTCTCCTGATTCTATGTATGACTAACCATCCAGTGAGAAGGGGATAACAGATGAACTTATAGCTAGAACAGATGAACTCATAGCTAGAACAGATGAACTCATAGCTAGAACAGATGAACTCATAGCTAGAACAGATGAACTCATAGTTAGTTTTTTATCTACACTCTGTAATCCGTCATATAGAATAGGGTAGTAGCACACTGCTGTGTATAGTTATGCTTGTTAATACAAAAAATCAGCAACTAGAATTGGCATCAAGTGTTAAGTGGCATTTGGAAGATTACTGGTGTGAATGGGAGAGGAATGGACCAAATATACTCAATGTTAACTGGCATATTGGGTAGCGGATTGGAATTTTAAGACTATTCTCCAATTATTATAGTAGCAGCATTTTTTTCAAGGTGGATTATTTTTTAATTAAATACTGTACAAAAGTACAATACTGTACAATTACAATACTGTAATAAATACTGCAAAGTACAATACTGTACAATTTTCGCTAGCCTAAAGATATGTTCTAACCTCTCAAATGTTAATGAATAATTTTTATAGGAAAATGACTGGAAAATAGGATTTTTATGGGAAAATAATTTACACGAACTAATGAAATTTTTGATTACATAATTCAAAAGAGCGGAAGATAAAATACTGGGTATATTTTATTAAGTCAACGGAATGAAATGACTACAGTACGTATACAGACTACACTCTACTTCACACTCATTACATCAACTATCTTTGGGAAATTATTCAAATGTAGCATGTCTAAAAGTTGAATATAGAGGAGGAAGCGTGATAAAGGAGCATTACCCTGCACAATGCCGAACACCTCAAAATCTACAGCGATGAGTGTAGTAGCAGCCATAGTGGCACTCCACGCCCACCACTCTGCCTCCTCACATAACCTCAACCCCCACCTCACGTCTCCTCGAGCCTAACCCACAAATGTCAGAAGTGGCATGAAAAAGAGGGGCGTGTGGTGGTAGTAATGATGGCGAGGGAGAGTGCCAGGGAGGGAGAGTGCCAGCCGCGGGAACAACTTGTGCCACAGCTGATCCCCGGGATGTAAGCCAGGCCACCATTGGTCACTCTCCCCCACCCGTCAACCACTCACAAGCCGGCTCTCTGCTGACGTAAACAACATGGCAGCAACCATTGTGAAAACATCATCGTGAACACTTGTGCGTCTTGCTCAACTTGTTGAGACGCAAATGTTGAGGTGTAGCGAGGCACAGTAGTGGTGCCCCCTTCACGCCTCCCCGCCATGGACGACCAGCACCTCGGTCTGGCCTTCACGCCCCAGAAACTGATCATCTACAACAAGCTCTTGCCTTACAAGGCGCACATCGCCAAGGAAATTGTGGAGCAGCTCAGCGATATCAAAGAGAACTTGGGCAAGGCTGTTCTCCTCCGGGACATTAGGCCAGGATGTATTCACTGGCTCGCCAAACTCTCGAGGTAACGTTGGCATATTGCTATAATGAAGTAAATCATTTAGTATCATGGGGCCCATAACAATGGGAATTTTCCTGTTTATTGTGAGAGTATTTAAAACCAAATTTAACCCGAGTTAACCCAAAGTATGTTAGGATTATGTGAAATATATTGTATAATGGTATAGTAAATATTGTCATTAAAATTGTAGCTTGTAGAACACAACCAGTATTCAAGAATTGTGTTCAATGTCATGGTTCTAACATTTGATAACTATAGGTCTATTCGTACATTAGAAAGTTTGCCTTTAGGTTTTAACACTTATCCTGCCTAATCCAACCACAACTAAAACATGAGCTGGTTTGTTTTTAAATGGAAAATGTCTCGTGCGAGTAGTTTAGGTTTATGAACATATGGTAAAGTTGTTCCAGTTATTCTGCACCATATTGGAGTCTTGAGTTGGGTCACCTAATGTATAGGATTTGAAAAATGTGCTACCATGTTGGGATAGCAACCCATCCTCCGAATTGACAGTAAGGTTTAATACTAAGTGTAATAAGTTCATTTCCTAACTGTTAGGAATAGTACATAATAGTTTCATGCCCAAAACACTTTGCGTAATAGTAGCTTTAGGCATTGTATGTACTAGCCCTATCTATAAATCCATCATTCTTTGTAAAATCTCTTGTATGTATGTACCTTACCTAAATAAACATTTATTTATTATTTATAATTACACTTGTGCTCTTACATTTACCTCCCCATTTATTCTCCTCGTTTTCTGTTACGACACTCAGAATTTTAGGATGAAGTTTTCAAGTTCAATTTTCTATACACAAGTTTTAAATATCAGGGATTTCTTTTTCAGTTTTATTAAACAATAGAGATTTTATACAAAATTTGAAAATATCCTGAGTTATTTTACAATTTATTGAAATATTTTAGTTTTGTTTTATTAGTTTTATAAAACTGTAATATCAATATAGCTATAGGTTAAGTACCAATTGTATTTAAGGGGACATTATGCATTTTTAAATGTTTAATGTCAACCAAACTTTTTTAACTAGTTGTACTGTATATAAGAAGGGCTGCAACTGTTCTACGTTTCAGTATCACACCCTAAGTAGAAAGGGAGTTAGTTTTTTTTTTTTCCAACGAATTTTACTTTCAATAATCTTCGACAACCACAAGTTTCAAATGAAATCATTTCTATGATGCTCATCTATTACATTAGCATATAATAAAGGATTTTTATAAAAAGGATTATCCAAAATATGTTTAGTTTTACTAATACAAGTAGTCAAAGTTCCCAAAAAATATTTGCCAATATTTCATGTTTGAAAATTTATAAAAATCAATAAATGAACTTGGGGAAAAAAGTGTTTAATACAGTTTGAAGAGACGTAAACTCTACATCTAATTTCATGTAAATTGGAAAAAAATGAGAGTTTAAGTAATTTTGTTACTTGATAATAAATAAGGTCAAAGATTCTGCCACCTGTGGTTGAAGTTGACTTCAACCAATTTCTTCCAAAATTTGCATCCTTACAGATAGGCTTACATTCTGTAAGGTGTAAAATCGGCTGATAAAAAATAAGAATTTTTTTTTTTTTTTAATTTTGGCATAAAACCAAATATTAAAATACTTTATTATATGCTATTGTGATAGCTTAGTCATATACATGATTTTAGTTGACACTTTTGATGTTAATTTTTTACTATTTTGGAAAAATTTTGACGTATAATTCAATATTTTTTTTCTCCCTTCCTATTTATGCTACAATGCTGAGACTTCGACCAGTTGAACCCAATTTTATATACAACTAGTCAAAAAAGTTTGATTGAAAGCAAACCCATTTTCATTTATAGCATTTTGGTAATATGACCCCTTAAAATGCATTCTCTGATCACAAACTTAAAAAAAAAAATGGTATGATATACCTTAGCAATGATGGAACGGAGAATTGGAGCAATTTTTAGAAGACGAAAAAAAATTTAGATTTTTTTTTTCTTGAGCACAGGGGTGTAAATCTCCTCGGGACCCCTTAGCAACTTAAGGGTTAATGAATTTACAGAATAGGCCTGAATCTCTCACTTATCCACAGTTCCTTTCTCAGTTTTTCTGCCTCTTCCCACTGCTGTGTATTTCTTTCTTGCATCTTTGTATTGCTTTTATGTTTGAGGGTTAGGTCGCTACCTCTATTGTCTACTCTCATAAAAGTCCTAGTGTCTTGTGCAAAGGATGATACTACATGTATGCTATATACTACAGGTACTATACAGTACATGTAAAAAAAAAAAAAAAAGTGGTACTAACAGCCTATGTTAATTGTCCTGTTTCAGATTTGTGAGACTGTATGGTTTGTGCTTCTCGAAAGAGGACCACATTCTTCTGGTGAAACTCATGTACGAACTCGCCGTCTCCTTCAACCAAGAGTTTTGGGTCATGGCAAAATTTGCCCAGATGCTCACAATTCTATTAAAGTAAGAAGTTTGTTTACTTTTTTTGTATAAAATTAAAAATTGTTTTAGTAGTCTCACCAAAGGCATCAATAATACAATAGTTATATTTCTTGTTGTAAAGTGCTCTTTATCATAGTGAAGTAACTGCTGCAAAACTGATATGATACATTTAGCCAATACAGTATAACATATGAATTCTGTAGTATTAAGCAGAAGGTATATACCTTTGTCAGGACTAAAGTTAAGAGTGGACAAGAATTGTTAGAGTAACTTAAGAAGATATTCTTTTAGTATTAACACTTTCGCTCGGGGATGACGCAGCATTGCGTCATCCGTTTACTGGCGGTAATGCCGGGGATGACGCAGCATTGCGTCATCCACTTTAAAAATTCGCCAAAAATCAGGTTTGTATCCGATTTTTTGGGGACTGGTTTTAAAATGTGCGCCGATGTCTTCCCATTTCCTTTGTTGAGCCTCGTGGCCCTCAGGCGGCTTGGCACACGCCGTGGGCCCATTGTCTTTGCTCCACTGTTGTGACCAATGTCGTCTCCCCTCGCATCTCAAACGTGTGAACATTTCGGCTATTTTCCGTGGCTATATTTCTTACTGCGGCTTTAGAAACTATCTACGCTTACTCCACGATGGATAGTAATCATGAACAAGGCCCTTCCAGGAAGAAAATTGCGAAAGAAAGGCTTGAAAAGGGTGGGAATTGGGAGTGTAGTAGGAAGGCCTCTGAGCGCTCACTCACGGCTAACGCGTGGCCCGTCTTCAACTCGTCGGCGGTTGGAGCGTGACCAGGTGTTTTTTTTTATATGCTAATGTTCCTCTAGAGAATTTTATTACGAACCCATTGAGACCAAAATGAAAGACCTAGGACAAAAATTGAGGTGACCAGAGTGAAAATAGTGAAAACATTTTATCCCGTTTGCGCGCTCCCGGGTAACTCGTTCGCACTTTCTCTGTTTGCTGCGGGTAATTAGCCGGGCTTTTGGAGTTTATATGCATTTAGTGCTGTAGAGAATTTTATTGCGAACACAATGATACCAAATTTATTCTCGTAGAAGGAGAATTGAGGTGACAAAGTTGAAGAGAGTATACACTTTTCGGAATTAACGCGCGCTTCCGTGACACGCTGGGGCCCATATCGCCCTGTCGAGGGGTGGCGCGCGGGGTGAGCGAAAGTGTTAAGTACATTATAAAGGTCTTTGTACAAAATAAAAACATAAAAAGCTTCCATGACATGAGTCATGGAAGCTTTTCAGCCTACCGGGGCCAGAGCCAGAATCTCATTGCTGGTTGGGGGCATTGCTTTCGGATGCTTATCACCAGGCAGGGGGTGGGCTGCCTGGCCTGCTGCTCATTACCAGAGGGGGGGTGATCTAGCCCAATGCTTGTCACTGGGGGAACATCTGGCCCAATGCTCTTGCTTGAGGGATTGTCTGACCCAATGATTGTCACTGAAGGTGCTACCTGGCCCGATGTTCATTGTCGGATGGGGGTAGGTCCATATGGCCCAATGCACACTGCTGGTTGGGGAGGGGGGGATCTGGCCCGACGCTCATTACTGGTTGGGGAGGATTTGGCTTGATGCTCATTACTTGTTGGGGGGGGGGGTGAGATTTTTCTATTTACCTTACCTTGAAGGTTGACCTCAAGCAGAAAAGACTGCTTAGCCGACTTGACACGTTAAGTGTCAGAAGCAGCTTGTACTTTAAACGAGATCATAGAAAGGCAGGAGCAACTGTCAGGACTTGAGTGACGTTGAAATCTTTATCCACTAGGTCGTCGAGTTCGAGTAACAAGACACTATTAAGGGTAACCCAGGAGTTCTCGCACCAAATTTGATTTGATGTGTGGCACAATGAATTGGGTTCGAATCCAGAAGCAGCCCTTCAGTAAAATTCACACAAACCGTCGTACATTGCAGAATGTGTGTGGGACAATTTTGTTGTAGGGCTTGACATGACTGTTTTCATTAACAATAATAATTTATTCAACATGAAACAAAGTCTACAATAACAACACACTTGATGTTACGTTAATGTCTTTCAGTGGTACGTTGGAGAAAGTTAATTCAACAGTCTTATCATTGTTAGTGGCAGGGGGGGGGGGATGTCTGACGAGTGCCAGATCGGGTTTGTCCGTCTGGACAGGGATTTTCATCTTGCAGATTTGTGGGCTCCTCAATGTTGTCTAGAATTTGTTCAACTCTTCTCAGACTTGTAATTGTCATGTATTTCACAGGTCAGCTTGGCTACCCTCTTTTGGTGTGGGGAGGGAAGGGGGAGGTTGATTATTTCTGTTTGGATGGCTTCCTCTTCAGAGCCTTGAAGTGCGATGGTTGGTTCGAGGAGCAACTGACGAGTCCCTACCAGAAATCCAGCCTTGAATGCTATGAAATGCCTACTCCTACTGGTTTCTGATAGTTCTCCATCCTCCACCCTTTTTTGTTTTTGCTAGTGGTGGCTAGTTAATTATGCTCACTATACACATCCTGTGAGTGATGGTGCATACGGGTACCAGGGGCACAAATGGTCATAATTACACCTTGTTAAGTGTTTGACATAAGCTTTTTCAATTTATCTATTCACCTTGTTCAATAATTAATTATAATGATAGTAACAGATTTCATGCACTGCAACTGTTATGTATAACAATACAGTATATTATTTTGCACTAGAGGTAAGTTTTTGTTAATATAATTTCAGTACAATATTGGATATTACAGGGTAATGGAGTTGCTGTTTATGCTTATCACAGATGTTTCCTTTATCTACTACAAGCAAAATGTGAATACAGTGCAAGACTTTTAGATATTTTATTTACAATTAAATGAGTTACCATTTTATACAGTATAAATTTAGATTTATCTATGGCAAAATTTTCAAATGGTAAAAGTTGTGATGCTCTAGTATGTCTCCCCCCCCCCCCTATCTTTGTCCACTAACTTTGTTGCATGTAATTTAAATCCCCATACAAGCTGACCTGCTAGGGATACTTTAGCACCTTTACCCATGGGATTTGGCTTGATTTTTCTCATGAGGCAGCTCTTGAATGAGCTGGCTGGGCTGACTATGGCCCAGGGTTGGATTGGACTTCTATCTGGTGGAGAGTTAAGATTGCTAGGCAATCATTTTGCCACAGTTATGATTGTTTATTGTTTAAGTCAAGATTATAAATGTTTATAAGTAGTTGCTTTTGAGTGCTGGGCTGCTTTTTAGTAGATTTTCCTTGGTTATGCTTGAACTCTGATTTCCAGGCTCTCCTTAGCCTCTTTGTGGAGGTCAGGTTCTGGACCCGAGTTGTGGTAGGGACTCGTGTGGTGAGAGGCCTGTTATGTTAACTAAGGCTTGGATGTTTCCATGTTATGGCTTTTGGGAGCTACTGAGGACCCACCAGAAAGAGGAGTTTCATTACATTCAATACTAGAAATTTTTGTTTTTCTGCCCAACATCATTAGATGTAATGCTTTGGGTACCCTGCACCACAGTACATGGTTCCACATTTCTCTTTGCTAGTATTTCATAACACACTATTCTTATATTATCTAATTCTGTATCTTTCAAAAAAAGCTGTTTCATTTGTTCTGTATCTACAATATTGTCACATCAAATTGCATAGCTGAGTGTATAGTAATGTAATAGTACTGTACAGTACTATAAATGTATGTAATGAAACATTCGTATAACATTTACAATTATTTAAGTTAATCTATTAAACGTAAATGATTAAAAGTTATTCCAACAGGAAGAAGGAGCTACTAGCTCCAGATGAATTGATTTTGGAATGGCGTCCATTGTATGACTTGTACAATAGCCTATTTTACAACTCGTACAATTCTATTGGAATGCTGATGCTGCCATCGTAAGTTGCCTTTTAACTTTTTTTTTTTGTCATTATTATTGGAATCTGACTTGATTCATTTAGCCTTATATTAGTTTGCATGTTGATTGAAGAAATTATCTCTAAATTATCATTAAGCACAATTTTCATAAATTTTATAATAATCTTTTTTTTTTTTTACATATTGTAAAAGGCATAGATTGTATGCTCTGATATTGTTATAATTAGTACTACTGTATAAAAAAAAATTACCTTTATTCTAGTGTTATGTAAAAGTAACACATTGTAACATCATCTAAAGATGATGTTGCAATGAAGGTCATTGAGGTGAAGTAAAGAAGCATTAATTTAAGGAGTTCACATCACATTTAAATGTTTAAGTATGGGAACACTACACATAAATATGCAAGGCCCTCACGGTAGATGCCTTTCGGCTAGACTGATAGAGATGAGGGGTTTCCTTAACTCTCTTTCCCCTGTTCGGCTGTTGCTTCAGATGCTGGCACGGCTAGAGTTTTGCAGGGGGCGAGTGATTCTTTTGGCTCCTTGATGGCCGGCCCAGCCTTGGCTTCAGGCTCTCCTTGTTTGGTGTTCGAACCAGGACGATTTTCCACGGCTCCACCTTTCTTTCAGAGGGTTGGAAGAGTAACATACCTCGCTGGTTCAACCTTCTCATCCACTCTCCGTGTTCGGAATTTCTTATGAGTATCATCTATTTAAGGTGATCAGGTGGCTGGTCTATTGGTGTCTCACCTATGGTCGTCTTCTCGGTGACAGTATGAAGTCTCTTGGTGGTTTATTCCCCATTTTCTATCCCTTCGTCGTTGTTGTTCTGTTTCTGAGTGGGTTTTGTTATTTTGTTCATTGCTGTTGCTTGATTGGCGTCATATGCCGAACACTGTCGCTTCTTGTCATGCGGCATTGGCGGAGCATTTTCATCTTGCATTTAAGGTTGACACTTCTTCGGCCTCGTTTTGCAAGCTTCCTCTCGCATTGTTTTGCTTCTAGCCTGCTCATGTGCCATCTGAGACTGCCTGGTCTCTGGACCAGGTTCTTTCTTTTTTCTCTTCTGCTCATTTTAGGGTGGCCCTTTAAGTCCGTGGTTGTTTCTTGAAGGTGGTGTTTTTGCTTTCTTTGGCCTCTGGGTGTCAGGTGTGTGAGCTTCATGCTCTTCTCCTGTGCTGGGTGTTTTGTTCCTTTGGCCCTGATGCGAGCTTTGTTCAGTACAGCCAGCTCCTTTTCTGGCGAAGAATGAAAAGATGTCCCCTCCAGATGTCGGTGGGCATCTGGAGGGGTCCTTTGGTCATGGATGCTTGGTTGGTTTGGCCAAGGGTGCATCTTGCGCTTTGTCCGGTGGCAACTTTACGCTGCTACCCTCGTGCCACTGGTTCTGTTTCGATGGACTCGTTGTGGGTTGATCTGGTTTCCCAGGTTCCCTGTTCCAGGGCTCATATTTCTCAGGTTGTCCCGAGTGTCAATAAGTCTAGCCAACGTGCGGTCTTCCCTTGTGCCCATGATGTACGTAGGTATGCCGCTCTGGTGGCTGTGTTTGCAAGTGTCTTGGACTGATATTTTTGGGGTGGGGGTTTTGGTGGTCGAACTGTCTTGGCTGCCTGATATCTTGTGACCATTTTGGTCCTCGACAGTCCTATGTGGCCCTTGAATTGTGTGTTGTAGACCTTGTCATCCTCGAATTGATACTTGCTGTGTTGCCTCCTTTTTGGTAGGTGCTCTTTTTGTCCTTCTCGGTGGGTAGATAGCTTCAGGAAACCTTAAGGGGCTTCCCCCAGAAAACCAGTTTTGATTGTTATGAAATGCCAATTTCTGGGTGAGTCCCGGAGGCTCCCCGACACCCTTTTTTTCCCAGGAAGTCCGTGTGTTCCATCATCATAAGAACTGAGGGTGGGGAGAGCTGGCTGACCCTGTCCACCTCCCTCCAAATGAGGGAGGAGGGTGGAGAAAACTAGCATGGGATTAGTTTCTCAAATTTTATGTTTTGTTTTCATTGTTGGAGTTTTTTTTTTTTTTTTTTTTGGCGGCAATTTTTGAGGCTGTGGTCTCATTCTAATCGTGCTGTATTCTGTTTTGCTTGATTAACTTTCTGAGTACCTGGTAGCCCTGATAGTGGTAGACATGATTAACTCTAAATGTAAGATGTTTATATTGCCACTGCTCCCTGGGCCTCTTTGAGGGGGCCAGGTTCTGGTTTGTGGTCCCCAGTAGGCCAATAAATATTCCGCGAATGATGGCACCTTGTAGTATGGCACTGAATAAGTATACTGTACTGTATTAGTTTCAGGGAGCCTCTGGAGCTCGCCAAGAAATTGACATTTCATTACATTCAACACTGGTTTTATTACATTTAACACTTTTTTTTTACTCGACTAAGTAATTGAAATGAAGCATATTTCAATAAACAAAAAGTTTAAGAGAATGCAAGGGTATTATAAAACAGTTTATTCAGATGAAGATTGTAGTCAATAAGAAACCTGTGATTGTTTTTTCTTTGCTAATTCTTAGTTATGTGGAGGAGAGCTTGAATAGACTCTGTAGGACATTTTCAACTTTCAACATACTTCATTGCTTTATTTTCACTTGCAACAGTTAAGTCTGACGCTCCAAAATATGTCAACACAAATGGAAGCAGTACATGGATTGCTTTCTCTGCTACTTTTGGGTAGGAATTGCATATCAAGAGCCAAAATTCTGTGACTGATTTCTCATTGAACATACTTCTTGCCCCCAAATCGGTCTTCAGTTCCAGAAATTATTCCTGACAATAATCGGGACTTTTTTCAATTGACAATTTGAATGGATTTTGCACTAAATCCAACTCGTCGGGAAGTTCATAAAAATATCTTCTTAATTTGTTTTCCAGTGCTGTCGTATGCTACAAAATTAATTTCTTTGCAAATTCTGGAAGCACTTGGTTGTCACCACCACCAATAGGAACAAGAACTGATGAGTTTTTCAAGCATTGCAAATTTTTTTTATCTCTTCCTTTCTCTCCCAATTTTCCAGCTTGCTCATGAAAGCTTTCAAGGAATCAGTGAATTTTGTGATTGTATTCCTTGCTTGCATCTGAAGATTCAGCTTATTCAGTGGCTCAAAAATTTCAACCAAATAGGCAAGGCACATGACCCATTCCTCATCATCCAACTCAATAAAAAAAATTCCATCTCGGCCTGAACTTCAACAAATAATTTGAGGTCCTCTCCAAGTTCAAATACAGTACTCGCTCAATTAAGTTTCCTCTTGAAAGTCGTCGAACATTTATATGGAAAAGAAACAAATGATGACCTGCATCTAAATTGATACATAACTGCTTGAAAAGTAGCCAGTTGAGAACTTATCTGGCAAAATGGAGCTGGAAGTGTTTTTGAGGCTTGTTTCCAGCAGTGGATCATACAATGAATGCCTTCAGCTTTTGAAGCTCACTTGTTTGCACTAACTTGAAATCTAGATTTTCTTCCCAACATAGCTGGTTCTCCATCTGTACAGCACCCATACAGACATTGTCCCACCAAAGATTTTCCTGATTCAAAGAAAAATGAAATATTTTCCAAAATGAGGCCTTGGTAGGTTTTTCAAAAGAACAAAAGAGAAACTCCTCTGTAAATGTACCCGAGTGAACATATCTTGGAAACACCAGGACTGGGAACAAGATGCCACATCGATTAATTCAAGTTACATTGAAAATGAGCCAAATGCTGCAGACTTGATCTCTTTAAACTTTATCTTTGATGTTAATGGCCATGTCACCGATTCTCCTTTGAACAATACTGTTTGATAATGAAATTGCTGCAAGTGCATATTCCCCACACAATCTCTACCATTTTGAGAGTGCACAGTTTGATTAAAGTTTGCCTCAATTGTGTGTGTGTGTGTGTGTGTATTTTGCTATGCTATCTCCAGTGCTGCGATATAACTAGCTTCAGTAACTGGTTAATTTCCTGTTGAATCAAGTTTCATCTTTTTTTGAGAACATTTACAAAACATTCAAAAAAGTTTTTGTCCTTGTGCTGAGATGAACATTCTGCAAATTTTGCTTGAACTTCATTGGTTTTGTTGAATCATTTACAAAGCTTTGCTAGAAATAACACATTGAGGCCTTTCAATTTTCCACCGACAGATTTTGTTGTTGATGGATGTGAATCTATATTCATTATATGAATAATTGTACCATCTTTTTTTTACTCATGATGTTCTCTAAAATCTGTTCATAAAAACAAGAAAAAGTAAAATATAACTGTAAATGGAATATTTTCAGAGATAAAAGTGAAATGTCTTTATTTTTATTTTATTTGTAGTCTATTCTATTTGTAGTCTGTGACATTCAATAAAATGAGCTGTCCTGTTGATTATGTACAATATAGTGGAACCTCAGTTTTTTAATTTTTCGAGCTCAATTTCTTCGAAAAATTTGAGTCGGTATTCGAGGTTTGTTTCGCTACTTGTACAGTAGTTTGTTTAAACACGTACGGGTCGACCACGCACGTGGTTCTGGTGGTGTGGGCAAGGCTCGGTTTACCAGTGTGTTCTGCCCAGTGATGACCGTGCTTGAATTCTTTGTGAAGAATTTCATTGTTTTTGTGCTTTGTTGGTTTCTGAACAAAAAAGTATTATATATCATGCCATGGTTCCCAAGAAAGTCAGTGGTAAAGTTCAACTTAAAAAAATAGTTGTACATACTGTAGTACAAAATATTAGTAGTACAGTGGTGTGGGAAAGTCTGACTCAGAATATTAATAAATATAATCATTAAATTTCATAGCTATGAAGGAGTCCCCTTTTTTATTTAAGAGAAAATAATTAAATAATTAATATTGAGATAAATCCAAGAATCATGCCTATGTATCTTGTAAAAAATGAATAATATAATTCGAGAACATTAACCCTTTTTTCACATTCCACTCAAAACTCCCGTGGGTACATGGGGTTCACATCAGCTTCCTCAGGGCTCTTGTAAACAGACGCCATCTTTAAAATAAATCGTGGTCCACATTCCCGGGTGTGTGAGCCTCGGTACTGAGTGTACCGACGTAACCAAGGCCGACGCATGCAGCATGAGCTCACAGCACTGCTGTTCAGCTTGTGACAACAGCATTGCCTAATAATGTCAAAATATATATATAACTTGTATTAGCCATGATAGTATTACAGAAGAGCCTGTGTGTGATAATAACTGTGTACAATGTTCAAATATTAGTGATTCAATGCTGTTTACGATGTTCACAGCACTAGCCACAGCATCACAGCATTATTTCGTCCATCTAGGAATCTTCAAATGACTTCTTGTTTCTTTACAAAATAATCTTGTAGTCAATTATGTGTATACAGGATTTAGTGACCGGTATTGTGATAACAGCAGGATTGTGGTGATAATAAGCACTGTGCGTAGTATTGTGGTGAGGGAGAGAATAGAGGTAGCCTTACTGTGTGTGGCAGCCACTCTTGTTTTGCTCATCATACTAGCTTAGTGGTTCACTATGGTGAACACATTTGTACATGGGTACATACAATGTGTGTTTATACCCATGTACATATGTGCGTAGTATTGTGGGAGGAGGAATTGTGGTGAGGGAGTGAGGGGAAAGAATCGAGGTAGCCTCACTGTGTGTGTGTGTGTGTGTGTGTGTGTGGCAGTTACTCTTGTTTTGCTCATGATACGAGCTTAGTGGTTCACTATGGTGAACACATTTGTACATGGGTATATACAATGTGTGTATATAGTGTAATAACAGCAACAGGAGTATGTTGGGAGGAGCTATTTTGGTGAGGGAGGTGACGTAATCGTAGCGTCGTTTGCTGGCTGTTGTGTGATTTCTCATGCTGTGTATGGTGGCCACTGTAAAGTTTGGACACAATACCAGCTTACTTGCATAGTTCTGGTGAATAAAACATGTAGATAGGTATACATAACATGTGTAAATAGTGTAATACAAACAATAACAGTGTGGTGGGAGGAGCAATGTTGGCGAGTAAGATGTTGGAGGAGTGAGGGAGAGACTGGATGTTGGAGGAGTGAGGGAGAGACTGGATGTTGGAGGAGTGAGGGAGAGACTGGATGTTGGAGGAGTGGGGGTGTGGCAGCTGACACTCGCGGTGTTGTGTGTGTGTGTGTGTGTGTTGCTGGTGAATGTATATAGTGTGTGATAGTGTATAGTGTTTAAATAGACTATATATACATAAATTAGCATAATACAATGGAAATATGTGCCGAATATGTGTACACGTGTGTCATGCACGTAATAGTGTCTTCGGACAGTATGGATGTTCTACTGCCATAATATAGTGTATGTGTTCATTATACATAGGATTGGCACGTAAAAGCAAATAAAATGTATTTGGAACTGTGTGCAGAAAATGAACAAAAATATATTCGCGGCAACTAGCGCATCCTGCCCCAGGTGCCCTACCAGCCCCGGGAGCATACGTCACGGGCGACCAGGGAATGATGACGTCACGTGTGAACTTACGGACCCCGTAGCAGCCAAAGTACGTACAATTCCGATCTTCTTTTATTATACCCATACTCGGGGAAGGGTTTTTGACACTTTCAAAACAAAGAATTTTTTCCAGAGAATTGATTTCCAGTGCACTGTGGGGTGTCATATTTGGAGGCCATGCAGTTGTGGGGTTATGTGAACTATATATTATTAAAATTATTGAGTCAACTCGCACACACTCTTTGGGGGTTATAATAGTACAAAATAACTAATGCATTAATTGCACAATGAAATAGACGCTAATGCACATCAAGGTATGCCATTAAGATATCAAGAATATCAATAATAATTATGTGGCAAAACATAATTGGTTAGTAAATATGATCATATGTTGAAGATCAAAAATCAACTAAATGTAAGTAAATACTACTAAGAATAAAACAGCTGCTTAGCTGTATTGTAGAAATAGGTGTACACGTAAGGGCAGTCACATTAACTTGCTTGTCGTAACATGCTGTCCTGGAACACGTGTGGAGGGGAATTGTCACTACGGCACAAGCCTTGTCACTACGGCACAAGCCTTGTCACTATGGCACAAGCCTTGTCACTATGGCACAAGCCTTGTCACTATGGCACAAGCCTTGTCACTACGGCACAAGCCTTGTCACTATGGCACAAGCTGAAATCACAGTTAATATGTAAATACCTATACCAAGGTGAATATACAACTATTTCTGAATGAAAGAGTGGAGACACGATCGAGCATAGGATTAACTTTAGTTATTTGGTATTCTCGCGTCCTGACGACAAGCTAGCTATGCATTTGTTATTTAGTGCACTAATAATCAAATATCTGTAGAACTTATCTAAATTACGCTCGCCGGGACGAGTGTCTGGTAGTTGACGGAGTCACTCCTGAACTCTGGTATCCGCTGCAGTAAAGATGAAGTAAATATGGGCCAGTTAATGTGCGAACTCCTAGACACTATCTGGTGTCAGCAATATGGCTGCTGTCGCTCTCCTCCTCCCTCTCCCATCTTGCCCATGCATGCGCAATAGCATGGAGAGATGATACGGAGAATTATTCTCCTAATATATTCGACCAAGCGAGATAATAAGGTTAGGGTTTATTATACAGGAGTTAATATTAATTGCATTCTCGTCATATAATAATTAATATGAAGCGGAGTTCTTATAGATGAAAAGCGAAAGGAGAAATTATGTTCCTCCATGATACTGTGATAACAGCGAGTACTGTTATATAGTGATCTTCAGCTAATAACGCGATAAAATTTGAAAACTGGTTGACACAGTATCGGTTAATAATTCTTAGGAAAGAATACCGATATGAAGGGAGAATAGAACTTAATTCTCAGAAATGTAGATGTTATCTTTCCCTCTGCTGAGTTGTTAGACGCAACCATGCCATGAAGTAGGAAAGATTTGGCAAAATAATTACGCAGTAGGAGAGGAATTAATATTGTTAATCTACAAGTTAGTAATATTAGTAAATTATGATTGTTTGTACAAGGATGATCCATTGAAGTACTAAAAATGATGAATAAGTGTTGGATATTTCCAACAAGTAGTACCTCAGCTTACAAATTTAATCTGTTCCCAGAGATGGTTCGTAAGTTGAAAATTCGTAAACTGAAGGGAATTTTCCCCATAAGAAATAATGTAAATTGAATTAATCCATTCCAGATTTCCCCCAAAATTAACTTCAAAGTAAATTTTATACCTAATTCACCTAAATCTTTAGTACTAAAGTATGTACAAGTTATTGCTTACCTTTACTGATGACTCTTGTTGGTGTATGGAAGACGTTGAGGGAGGGGAGAGATGTTAGTGTTTGGAAGGGGAGTTCCCTTTCATTATAACATCAGGCAGTGATAACTTCTCTGGGGTACACTCTTTGGCACGTTTTGCCTGCATACCACTAGGACCTGCTTGTGGCTCGCTGCTTGTTTTTCTTACTAAAAATCTGTCTAGTGACACTTGTTTTCCCCTACATTGTAACACTTGTCTGAAGTGAGATCACATTGTCATTAAAAAGGTTAACACAATGGCCTACTACAGCTTGCTCTGGGTGAATTAATAAAAAAAAATTCAACATCTTCAAGTGTTTGCGTTTTTTGTTTCGTGATTGTTGATACGCCTTTTGCCACTTTAGCACTCATAATGTCCATTTTTTTTTTTTTAGCAATTACAGTGCATATAGTTGACATTGATTTGTTGTACTGTCTAGCTAGTTCAACAACCCATGAATCATTTTCATGTTTACTAATGATCTCATGTTTTTTCCTCTATGGTCATTATCACACATGATTTCTTGGCTTGAACCTTACCACTGGCTTTCTTGGGACCCATGGCGAGATATATAATAGTAGCTTTTATGTTCAAATATCCAAAAATCCAAACACTGAAATTCTTTGCAAAGAATTCAGGCGCGATTGTCACTAGGCGTGATGCACTGGTAAACTGAGACGCGGTCGCCGTACCACCACCACGTGTATCAACAAACTTCATTTCTCAAGGCAAAGTTCGTAGCCCGATTCAGATTTTACGAAGAAATTGGGCTCGTAACCCAAAAAGTTTGTAAAGAGGGGTATTCATAAGATGAGGTGTCTACTATGTATAAAAAGTATTTTTAAGTTAATATTTTTTGGGGTGTGGAACGGATTACAGTACAGTAATTCAATTTTAATTATTTCTTGTGGGAAAATTTGTTTCAGTTTTCGAACCGTCTCTGGGAACGGATTAAATTAGAAAACGGAAGTACCAATGTATATAGAATTACAGTTTGTAGAAAGATAAGTATTATAACAGGGTGTCTGTGATCCTATAACTTCCCCCCCTTCCTCACCCACTGCAAAAAACACACACACTAAAATTCCCCCCCCCCCCCCCTGGGAAATTCCCCTATGGTTGAGAACCTCTGGGCTAGGTGGGTCAATAAACAGGTAGATCTTGCTCCTCTGTAGTCACAGATAGGTTAGCACTGCCCACCTCTTCCACCACCACCCGTCACGATCCACCTCCACCCGTCACGATCCACCTCCACCCGTCACGATCCACCTCCACCCGTCACGATCCACCTCCACCCGTCACGATCCACCTCCACCCGTCACGATCCACCTCCACCCGTCACGATCCACCTCCACCCGTCACGATCCACCTCCACCCGTCACGATCCACCTCCACCCGTCACGATCCACCTCCACCCGTCACGATCCACCTCCACCCGTCACGATCCACCTCCACCCGTCACGATCCACCTCCACCCGTCACGATCCACCTCCACCCGTCACGACCCACCTCCACCCGTCACGACCCACCTCCACCCGTCACGACCCACCTCCACCCGTCACGACCCACCTCCACCCGTCACGACCCACCTCCACCCGTCACGACCCACCTCCACCCGTCACGACCCACCTCCACCCGTCACGACCCACCTCCACCCGTCACGACCCACCTCCACCCGTCACGACCCACCTCCACCCGTCACGACCCACCTCCACCCGTCACGACCCACCTCCACCCGTCACGACCCACCTCCACCCGTCACATATCTTAACCCTTACACTGCTCAGGGGTCCTTGGGACATTTACACCCCTGTGCGCAAGAAAAAAAAAATTCAAAAAATTTTTTTCTTCTTCTAAACATGTTAATTTGTGTCCCCTGAGCACGGAAAAAATAAAAAAAAAATCGTAGGTGACATATTTTGGGCGCAATTGACCGAGGAAGTCTGGCAAAAAGTGGGGGTTGACAGAGCAGTCGTCAGACCCGGTCAGCGTCACCCGCGTTGACAGATGGGAGTTGCCACAAAGATGATATTACCTAATTGTTTCAATGTCTCCGATTGATTTTTTCTTAGTTTTTTTGCAGTAATATTATTCAATAGTGTGTATTGTAATATATTTATATAATAAAAGTGGTTAATAATCGCTATACTCAAAAGTATGATGTGCATATTAGTGATTCAATTATGTTTATATAACAATAAACAAATAGTTTTGCTGCTATTACACTCTATACACAGGTTATATATAAGTTTTGGCATGTTTTGGTCACCATAACGAACCACTAAGTTGGTATTGAGAGTCGAAAAGCAACGAGGAGTTACCGCCACACACCAGCCAGCCACTGCTGCCACTCCCTCAACACACGCACTAAACTTTCTCCCCCAACAATACCATTTGTGGTGTTATTACACTATATACAGACGTTATATATAAGTACGTGTATATTTTGTTCACCACAACTGTACAGCTAAGCTGATATAGTTAGTTCAGGCACTAAGAGTCGTCGCTATACACAGTTGGCGGCTGGCGGCTCCCTCACTCTTTCAAGGTCACACACACTAAACTTTCTCCCCCAACAATACCTTTTGCAGTGTTATTACCCTATATACACATATTATATATAAATATCTACATGTTTTATGCACCGTAACTGTACACCTAAGCTTGTAGTGCGCCCAAAGAGCATAGTGGCCACCCTCTAAACAGCTTGACAAATCGTGCAGACGACGTCACCTCCGTCACCCAAATGGCTCCTCCCAGCATAATCCTTTTGCTGTTATTACACTAATACACACATTATATATAAGTATCTACATTTGTGTTCACCATAGAGAACCACTGACCTGGTATGGTGAATGCAAACAATAACGGGTGGCCACACAGTCAGTAAACGATGCTGTCTCCCTCCGTCTCTCAGCATCACTCCTCTCACAGCGCTAATTATTACAACAATCCTGCTATTATCACAACCCTGGTTATTTATATCACAGTCATTGGTCATCTGTAATATTGTCATCACTAAATAATAACAATTATATATGTATTTTGACATTTTTCGGCGATGCTGTGGTCACAAGCTGAACATCAATGCTGTTCGCTCATGCTGCGTGCGCCGGCCTTGGTTGCTCCAACAGTACTGTGCCTCTCACACCTGAGAATATTGCCCACGATTTTTTTTAAAAATGGCATCTGTTTACAAGAGCCCTGAGGAAGCTACTGTGAACCCCGTGTAGCCGCGGGCCATTTGAATCAGGCCTGGCACCCTATGGCGTATATATACGCCATGCGCACCATGGGACATGTTACTCAGGGCGTATATATACGCCATGCGCAGTTTAAGGGTTAAGAAGCACATCATCAAACTAGAAATGGTGTAAAGACATGCCACTAGGTGGCTCCCAGAACTGAAGGACAAGAGCTACAAGGAGTGGTTAGAGGCATTAAATATGACAAAACTAGAAGATGGAACAGGAATCAATAAAACTGATAGGGCAAAATTCCTGAGACCTGAAACTTCAAGAACAAGAAATCATACTAAACACAGCTTCCGAAGAAACGTAAGAAAATTCACTTTCACAAACAGTGGTAGACGGCTGGAACAAGTTAGGTGAGAAGGTGGTAGAGGCCAAAACCGTCGGTAATTTCAACGGGTTATATGACAAAGTGTGCTGGGAAGACGGGACACCACAAGCATAGCTCTCGTCCTGTAACTACACTTGGGTAATTACACACACACACACACACACACACACACACACACACACACACACACACACACACACACACACACACACACACACACACACACACACACACAGGTGGGAGGTGAAGCTGGAGGAGGCAGAAGTCACACTGCAGCAAGCTCCTGGAAATATCGAATTACCTAAGTATTGGGAACAGGTTGAGGGCTACAGTGGTGTCCCAGGTTACATAAAGGTTCAGGGAAGAGTAAAAGCAAATAAAATACAATAAACAAGTAAAACTGAGTGAAAATAGCCAAGTGGAAAAGTTTGTTTTGGTCTAGAACAAAATCAAAGATGGCCGCCGCCACCACCCCCACTGAGAAGGTAGACACACCATCAGATGATGGTTTCAAAGGATTCTCAACACAAGATATAAGGAAAGGAGGTGTTCTTGGCAGGTTAGAGATAATTGAGGACATGCAAAAGAAGTATGAAGAAAAAGTGCTTAAATTAGAAGAGGACAATGGAACTCTTTGGAGTGAGCTATGCACTCTAAAAGGGAGTATGCTTCAACAAGGTAAGATTATTACTGCATTAACAGACAAGGTAACAAATCAGGAGGAGCAAATCAAGGAACTTGTGAAAGAGAATGAGGCATGGAAAGTGAAGTGTGGTGACTTTGAAGAAATAAACAAGATAGACTCATATGGTGAACAACTCCAAGCAAGCCTAAGGGCTAACATAGTTAGGTAAGGATCTCCAACTGGAAACTTCACTGTCAACTCACATAGAGGAGGTGAATAAAGAACTAGAAAAGTATAAAGAAGAAATAAAAGCGACATATGCTGAAGTTGTAAAAGAGAAAGAGACTATCAAAGAAGTGTGTTCGGAAGTCAAAACCAGAAATGACCAACAAGAAGCAGAAATTAGGCAAGCAATTAGGAAAGAACTGGTTACCAACAGTAAACTGGTACAAAACACTGCAGATAGAACTAAGTCCATAATCATTTTTGGATGTTTAGAGAAGGAAATTTCATCTAGGGTGGACCGAGCGGCAGAAGAGATGAAAATCATAGAGAAAATAGTAGGTTTAGGAGAAGGCTCAAAGGAAAATGTCAGTGATTTTAGAAGAATAGGAAAATATGAGAAAGAAAAGAACCGCCCCTTAAGGGTGACGTTTAATGGTGTGAAAAACATGATGGAAGTGCTAAGAAATGCCAGGAAACTGCAGAGTGATGAGGTTGGCAAATTTTGGTCAATAAGACAAGACCTCTCCAAGGAAGACAGAGAAAAGCTGAAAATGAACTTAATTGAGGCAAAACGTCTAAATGGGGATAGAAATGAAGAAGACAGAAATTCTTTTTTTTACAAAGTGACAGGGACTGGAAAGCTTGTGAAATGGTACATAAAAACAAAGCAACAAGATCAGTAGTGGAAGGGGGAGTAAAGAGCAAAGGAAAAGGGAACATGTTCCTGAAAATTGTATATACCAACATAGATGGAGTGAGGTCAAAAACTTTGGAGTTGCAAGATATAATCCAGCTTAGGGTCCCAGATATTGTTGCATTATCAGAAACGAAACTTGAAGGAAATATAATAAATGAAGTCATATTCCCAAGAGGCTACTCAGTTTGGAGACGTGACAGGAAAACTAGGAAGGGAGGAGGAGTGGCTGTACTGGTGAAAAAACACCTGAAGGTAAAAGAGTTAATATTTGAAAACCCTCGAGATATTGACATAATGGCATTGCAGGTCTGGAATCAGGATGATAACCTGATAATTGTAAATACCTACAGCCCACCAGCAAGCAACACGTGGACAAAGGAAGAACTGGATGACAAACGAGAGGGCCTCATAATGGTCATGAGAGATATTATTGTACAAGCAGATAAAGATAAATCACGACTGTTGATACTGGGGGACTTCAACTTTAGAGCAATAGACTGGGAGGCCTATGAAGCAAGAACGGAGGACTTTTGGACATGCAGATTTGTGAACCTCATTCTGGAGACATTCTTGTATCAACACATAAAGCAAGCCACAAGAATGAGGGAAGGAGATGTACCGTCAGTACTGGATCTAGTATTCACCAGGAAAGAAGAAGAGATTTTTGACATCCAGTACCTTCCTCCCTTGGGAAAGAGTGATCACGTCCTGTTAGACATTAAATATGCTTTAAGATATCATCTAGAAGAAAATGGGGACATTGAAACAGTTGATAAACTCGATTTAAAGAGAGGCAACTATGGGGAACTTCGAAATTTTTTTAATGAGTGTAATTGGACAGAATTGTTGCTAGGCAGGGAAGTAAATGAAATGTATGCCAAATTTTTAAAACTATACGAGGAAGGCACACAAACATTCATACCAAAACAGAGATGCAGGACCAGAAAACAGGATTGGTTCGACAGAAATTGTGAGAGGGCAAGAGACCAAAAGACACAAAAATGGAATCAGTATAGGAAGAGGCCAAACCCCCAAACATACCAGCGATACAAAGATGCGAGAAACAACTATACAGCAGTAAGGAGAGAGGCAGAAAGAAATTTTGAAAAAGGGATAGCAGATAAATGTAAAACAGAACCGGGCCTATTCTACAAATTCATAAACAACAAATTGCAGGTAAAGGATAATATCCAGAGGTTGAAAATGGGAAACAGATTCACGGAAAATGAAAAGGAAACGTGTGAAACATTAAATGAAAAGTTCCAAAGTGTGTTTGTACAAAATGAAATCTTCAGAGAACCAGACACAATAAGAATTCCAGAGAACAACATAGAGCGGATAGAGGTGTCTAGAGATGAAGTGGAAAATATGCTAAAGGAGCTCGGGAGGAACAAAGCAGCTGGCCCAGATGGCGTTTCACCATGGGTTCTGAGAGAATGTGCATCTGAGCTCAGCATTCCACTTCACCTGATCTTTCAGGCATCCCTGTGTACAGGAATCGTAGCAGACGTGTGGAAACAGGCTAACATAGTTCCAATCTACAAAAGTGGCAGCAGGGAAGACCCCCTCAATTATAGACCTGTATCATTGACAAGTGTAATAGTGAAAGTATTGGAAAAGCTAATCAAAACTAAATGGGTAGAACACCTGGAGAGAAATGATATAATATCAGACAGACAGTATGGTTTTCGATCAGGAAGATCCTGTGTATCGAATTTACTCAGTTTCTATGATCGGGCCACAGAGATATTACAGGAAAGAGATGGCTGGGTTGACTGCATCTATCTGGACCTAAAAAAGGCTTTCGACAGAGTTCCACATAAGAGGTTGTTCTGGAAACTGGAAAATATTGGAGGGGTGACAGGTAAGCTTCTATCATGGATGAAAAATTTTCTGACTGATAGAAAAATGAGGGCAGTAATCAAAGGCAATGTATCGGAATGGAGAAATGTCACAAGTGGAGTACCACAGGGTTCAGTTCTTGCACCAGTGATGTTTATTGTGTACATAAATGATCTACCAGTTGGTATACAGAATTATATGAACATGTTTGCTGATGATGCTAAGATAATAGGAAGGATAAGAAATTTAGATGATTGTCATGCCCTTCAAGAAGACCTGGACAAAATAAGTATATGGAGCACCACCTGGCAAATGGAATTTAATGTTAATAAATGTCATGTTATGGAATGTGGAATAGGAGAACATAGACCCCATACAACCTATATATTATGTGAGAAATCTTTAAAGAATTCTGATAAAGAAAAAGATCTAGGGGTGGTTCTAGATAGAAAACTATCACCTGAGGACCACATAAAGAATATTGTGCAAGGAGCCTATGCGATGCTTTCTAATTTCAGAATTGCATTTAAATACATGGATGGCAATATACTAAAGAAATTGTTCATGACTTTTGTTAGGCCAAAGCTAGAATATGCAGTTGTTGTGTGGTGCCCATATCTTAAGAAGCACATCAACAAGCTGGAAAAGGTGCAAAGACATGCTACGAAGTGGCTCCCAGAACTGAAGGGCAAGAGCTACGAGGAGAGGTTGGAAGCATTAAACATGCCAAAACTAGAAGACAGAAGAAAAAGAGGTGATATGATCACTACGTACAAAATAGTAACAGGAATTGATAAAATCGACAGGGAAGGATTCCTGAGACCTGGCACTTCAAGAACAAGAGGTCATAGATTTAAACTAGCTAAACACAGATGCCGAAGAAATATAAGAAAATTCACCTTCGCAAATAGTGGTAGACGGTTGGAACAAGTTAAGTGAGAAGGTGGTGGAGGCCAAGACCGTCAGTAGTTTCAAAGCGTTATATGACAAAGAGTGCTGGGAAGACGGGACACCACGAGCGTAGCTCTCATCCTGTAACTACACTTAGGTAATTACACTTAGGTAATTACACACACACACACGAAGTCCTTCATGAAACGGATATGGAAAAAGATCTAGGAGTTGATATCATGCCAAACCTGTCTCCTTAAGCCCACATAAAAAGAATAACATTTGCAGCGTATGCAAGGCTGACTAACATCAGGACTGCCTTCAGGAACCTGTGTAAGGCATCCTTCAAAACCTTGTATACCACATATGTAAGACCAATCTTGGAGTGTGCAGTCCCGGCATGGAGCCTGTGCCTTGTCAAGCACAAGGTGAAGCTGGAAAACATTCAGAGGTATGCCACTAGGCTAGTCCTAGAACTAAGAGACCTGAGTTATGAGGAAAAACTGCGTGAAATGCACCTCACATTGCTGGAAGACAGGAGAGATTGGGGAGACATGATCACTACCTACAAAATTCTCAGAGGAATTGACAGGGTAAATAAAGATAAACTGTTTAACACATGTGGTACGTGAACAAGGGACACAGGTGAAAACTAAGTACCAAAATGAGCCACAGGGACATTAGAAATAACTTTTTCAGTGTCAGAGTAGTTAAGATAGAATGCATTAGGCAGTAATGTTGTGGAGGCATACTCCATACAGTTTCAAATGTACTGTAGATATAACCGAGCCCAGTAGGCTCAGGAATCTGTACACCAGTGGATTGACAGTCGAGAGGGGAAGCAAATAGCCAGAGCTCAACCCCCGAAAGCACAACTAGGCGAGTATAGCACAACACAACACACACAACACCATTCATCACGACAGCACAACCTTCATCGCCATCTCAACCATATTCATAACCATCATTACCACCACCACTGCTGCCACATTCATCATCACCACCTCTTTTGCTTCCATCTCCAGCCTGCTCATTACAACAATTTCTCTTTTTCACTCTCCTGTGCTTATAACACCAGCTCATACATGTACAGTACGTCCTGTATTCATTCCACCACCCAGTTTTTTTTTTTTTTTTCCTCGCCGATATATACCAGCCTGGAAATACAGCTATCTCGGTGCCCCTCGTGCAAGCAAAACAACTAGCCATGTTTCCTCTGTTCTTTGTGCTGTTCTCATTGTACTCCCCTTACTGATTATACTCTGTTGTACTCATTACAACACCTTGTGTGTCCCCCTGGATATGTTGGCCTGGAGATACTTCTCAGTCCCTCTCATGTGAGGACCAACTGTTGCTTTCCAGTTTTGGAGAAAGCTTTCCATTTTCCTAGAAGTGGGAAATGGGGTCTAGATACATGTATATCTGCACACAAAGATGCTTAACATTTCACTGTTGATTACTCAATACTTTTTATTTACAGAGCCCTGCTAACAATCCTAAGTGTTAGATGTATGTGTTGTTTGTATAGACAGAAAGGTTTTAAATTACAGTATAGGTATTACTTCACACAGTACTGTATGCAGCAAGACCATTATCAATGAAATGGCCAAAATATTATGATCCTTGTATTGGTGCATTTTTGAAGCAGTGACTAAGACCTGAACATATGATTTTGTAGACAATGGTGTCTTCACTAAAAAGAATACAAAGCAGGAATGTTGAAAATGGAAAGGATTTATATAATTAAGGCTTACAGTCCAACAATTATATTAATAAAATTTGATATGCAATTGCAAAGTTTGCTGATCATTTCAAATATGTATACAATACAGTTAACTAATTAAAGTTTTTTACAGTTGTCCATACCAAGATGTTCTGTCTGTTTTGGCCGAGTCTTCTATGCAAATGTAATTTATTTTCCCATGTTTTTATTAATTGATGGACAGATTCCAGAGTTAATTATTTTTATCAAGTGTTATTTTATATGAAGAATGGTTATTAGTGTTCTCTTGTCAAGTTGTGTTACCACAGGTCTCGCTTGCAAAGTATATGTCTGGGTCATTTGATCTTCCTCAAGCCATTATTGCCTCATAATCCATCAAATTCTGCAGTGTTTAGTCATCTTTGTTTTTGTAATGCTCAAGATAATGCTTTTTATTATAATTCTAAAACCTTTTGTGTGTGTGTATATGTGATGCTCATGTTAGGTATAGCTACTGGATGTCTGATGTATCTAATTTGTTTTATTGTATAATGCTGCACATGATTAAATTTTTTAAGCTGAAGTTCAACTTTTTAATATTTTTTTTTAATTTATCACTAATGACCAATTAACTTTTTTTAATATTGAGATTAATTATTTAAAATGTTTGAATAATTGTACTTATTTTCAAGAGTTGATTCCAATAATGGCTTGCTTAATAAGCTGCTCATGACAGTGTTTATTAATAAAATACTGAACAGTATACAGTATTACCATAAATATGGGAAGAAAGACTTTCCCATTCCATATCTTGGTAAGCTGATTTAATGTGTTTGGTTTAAATTATATTTTCTGCCTGTTTAAATCAAATGAATCAGTCATATAATTGATTGTGAGCCTCACTCCTTTCTTACGATTCCACCGTCATGACTCCTTTCAGGCGGACCAGGAGGGCTGCCAGTCGTTTGTTTAGCCGTAGGAAGGGAGATACATCGTAAGTTACTCAGAGCCATCTCATTCTTTCTCTCTTGCTACTTCTCTCCAGCATTTTAAAGAAGTTTGTTGTTTTTATTTTAATGTTATCAGTGAATATTTAATCTACATTTTATTTTTACTCCATAGTTTGGGAAAATTTACATTTAAAATGACTATCGTACTGGAAACGTTTTCCTTTGCATAAAGCTAACATAGATGAATTGTAAAAGTTTTCCTAGGCTGAAATTCCTAATTTTGAAACCTGGTTGATTTGATTTACTCCGGCAACCATGCGTCATATCTCCCGATTTTACCTGAATGAGCAGAAACCTTGTTTTCCATTTGACAAATTCTAGCACGTCACAGATTAAATACATTTAATAGATTAGGTTTTACTCTTTCATTTTAATAATTTTTATAATGAAGTTAATCTGGGTTTTGGGTGTAACACCAGTTGTCTGGTGTTGGTCTTCAAAGGTTATCTAAGCAGATAGCACCTAAGTAACGTAATTTTATGTGTGTAGAGTGAGGGTTTTTATAGCCATTCAGTTGAGGAATTACATTACTGTACAATATTTCATTATGGCAAAAACAAATGTAGGTTTATGAAGGTTAATTCAGTTGCAAAGTTTGTTTTAAAGCTTTTTATTGTTTTGCATCTGACATTTGTCATTTAATGTATGTTTATAATAAAGGACAGTGTTGTTCAGAATTATAGGTTTTTATTTATTAGCCAGAATATCGGCACAAGGTCAAATTATTAATAGCTATACAATATTATATGTCAGGGTGATGGGGCAGAAAATATTAATAATTAATGATAAGGCACTGGATACAAATGTGTAGCCTAATGTAGAAATGTTTAAAATAAGATGAGAGAGCTGTAGTGTATATGCATGGCACAGTGAGGCAGTTGTATTGGTAACAAAAATTAATTAGTTTTGCAAAGTTGAAATGATAGAATGCAGCTTATATTTTGAGTTTTCAACTTAAGTAGCATTTTGGGTTAAACACAACTAGTATATACATATATGTTTTATAGAATACTTTAGACATTGGAAGAGAGATTAGATACATGTACAGGTACCTATAGAACTTATCACAAAGGTGAAATACTTTTCTGTTAATTACCTACAGGTGACTCACAATATTAATAAGTATTGTAGATATATTTATGGAAATTTATATTTTTAGGAATATTTTAAATGTCCAAATACTTTTTGGGTGAGGGTAAAAAGTGAGAGCAGGTTTAAATGATGCTTAATGTATAGGAGTGACTGATATATTTTTATTAGACCAGTGAGACATTTAAAATTGTTTTGATAAAGTGTGCTTGTGGAGCTGAAGACTAGAAATTAAAAAATGGGGAAGAGATGGAGATGGTATATGAATTCTGTATTGTATGTTCATCTTAAGTTTGTAATTAGCCAATTTAGTAATAGAGAAATTAAGAATAGAGCAAATGAAGTAAGAGATGTTTTGAAATCCACAGTACAGTACATAGATGGAATGACAATTTAATGTAGAATATATTGAGACTAAAGTTAAAAAATATTATTTTAAATTGTTGCTATGAACATCAAAAGAAAGATAAAAGTTCTAAATATCTTTTAAAGTATAATCCAGGAAATAGTAATATTAAGAAGTGGCTTTAAACAGAGTACATAAGTCCAATAGTGTAGAGATTGAAGTGCAAAATCAAAAATAGACTTTTTCAAGATGACACCTTAGACAAAATATTATCTTGGATCAGGTTTACTTCTGGCTTTGTGTTTTTATCTCTACAACATTTGATCTTTTCACATGTCTTGATATAAATGAAGAGTGCATTGTATGTTCAGTACAGGACAGTAAAAGCTGTAGGTGTTGATAAATTTATGCAGTTGTAGGGAGGTGAGCAAGAAGTAACCCCTGTATGAAATTAATCATGTTGATTGACCTGATAAAATACCTGATAAGCCTAAGTATTATCAGGAGGGGAAGTAAAGAGAGCAACATGACAGCACTCTCCACATGACTTGGGGTCAAAGATGTCACTGACCCAATGGGCAGCATGGCAGAGGCAGAACAAGTGAGCATCACCAAATGGCATGACGATGTGCACCCTTTAAACTCGCATATAGCGAGAGTGAGCTCATAAGGAATATACATGGCCAATGAGCTCGCAGGGGAGTACCAGGGCCTTATGAATTTATAAATGACATCCATAAATCCTTATGGATTTATTAATGACATCCAAGCTCCAGATATAACCGATATTAACACGAACCCAAAAGACTGTGACAACATGCCCATGCACTCAGCCCCCTGGTTCTGACTCGTGGAATTCAATATTCATAAAAAAATGTAAAGTACCAATAGCACAAACACTCAGTATAATATGGAGAAAGAGCCTGGTTACAGGGGAGATACCGGTAGCACTTAAATCAGCAAATATAGCTCCTCTGCACAAGGGAGGCAGTAAAGCTCTGGCAAAAAATTATAGACCAGCTGCACTAACATCACACACATAAGTTTTTGAAAGCGTGATTACAAATCCATTTCCAGTTTTATGGAAAATAATGAACTTCACAACCCATGACAACATGGATTTAGAGCGTGAAGATCCTGTCTGTCGGTTACTCAGCCACTATGACTGGATCACAGAAGCAAAATGCAGGTGTTGTATACACAGACTTTGCAAATGCATTTGATAAATGTGACCATGGAGTGATAGTGCATAAAATGAGATCAATAGGAATAACGGGTATGGTGGGGCATTGGATTTTCAACTTTGTCAAACAGAATGAAGAGTGACGGTTAATCAAGTAAGATAAGGCCCAAGTGCAGTGAAAAGCTCTGTACCTCAGAGCACAGTCCTTGCCACTGCTATATCTCATTCTTATCTCGGGTGTAGACAAAAATACTAGTCACTGCTTCGTGTCATCCTTTGCAGATACAAAAATCAGCATGAAAATTGCCACTGTAGAAGACACTGAAAAATTACAGATGGATATAAATAGTCTTTGATTGGGCAACTGTAAATAATATGATGTTTAATGGTGATAAGTTCCAGGTAATGAGGTACGGTGGA